>NC_042495.1:95485197-95485449 GCF_005508785.2 Acyrthosiphon pisum
TATCGTTATTATTTTAACGCTTGTAACCTATGATTTTTTTCTCTCACATCTCCACGGAATTCTAGACTAGCCGCCACCTTAACGATACGATCGTGGAAGGTATAATATTGTAATATACCGATATCCGTGTGCCGAATAAAAATCTGAATTCGACGTGAATTATTTAAAAGCAGCGCTAACGCAACGTACGTGGAAACTCGGAGAATATCTACAAATCGCATAACAATATTTATCGGATACGTGTCAGGTCGG
>NC_042495.1:95485549-95487612 GCF_005508785.2 Acyrthosiphon pisum
GTGACTGATAAATAAAATCTAACGACATGTATTTTAAAAATCTGTTTAATGTAGACATTAAGTTGTATTAATGTCTAATCTTTATAATTACTAATATATAGATTATGTATCTTAGATTTACAAATCTAATTGAACGTTACGTATTTAAAAAAAAATAATCCACGGCGGATAAAATAAATAAAACTAACCTGTATCCTCAAATGCGTCCATTGCTTTCATACACAATATATCGTTATCCTCAAAGTCGTCCATTGCTTCCATGCACAATATATCGTCGTCGTCGGATATCGCATTCGATCCACCGGCCGGGACATCGGGGACAAATATTTGCGGCGCAATCTGGACCTGTTGAGCTGGAGCAGGTTGAGTGATGATGGGTGTAGCTGGTATCGGTCTCAAATGGGTTCGAATGTTGACAATACCTTGGGAAAAATAAATTAATATTGTATAAGATAGAAATAATAAAAATAAATTAATATTGTATAAGATAGAAATAAAACTTTTATATTACTAATACATACCATGAATATTTTTCAGATGTCTATTGACACACGATTTATAGTTGAATGTCGATGTACATACGGTACACGGAAAACGTATACCGGTATGAGTTATTTCATGTCTAACCAAACTGTCTTTTCGTCCAAAAACCAACGGACACTGCACGCATTTAAACATATTGGTAGGTAATTACGAGAGAGAGAAAAAAAAATGTTTAAAAATTAAAAACACAGAAAAATGCTGAAAAAAAACACGAAGGGGGCAAACGCATAGAACGTGTACAAGTAACTGTGACACACTGAACGCTGTTGACAACGGCAGCTGGTATAGTACAAGGTCGTATCGATAACAAAGGGATAATAGCCCTCTATTCAATGGATATATACGATTATTTGAACGTTTCAAAAAAACCTACACCGTACACCAAATGTAGAGACATGCAGTATATATTTCTGATATTTAACAATAAGCGTTTATTTCGTGATTTTCGGCTATTTGAATAAATCTACAACAACATACTAAAATAAATATATGCGTCATACATTACTGATATTTAATAATAATATATGTTTATTTTAATTTTACACTCAACGCCGTTGACAACGGCAACTGCAGCTAGTGTACGATAAGGTCGTATCGATAACAAAGGGATAATAGCCATCTATTCAATAGATATATACGATTATTTGAACGTTTCAAAAAAACCTACACCGTAGTAAAAATGTTGCTACACAGTAGATATTTCTGATATTTAACAAAAAGCGTTTATTTCGTGAATTTCATGATTTTTGACATTTTTAAAAAAACCTACACCGTAGTAAAAATAGTGATATGCAGTATATATTTCTGATATTTAACAAAAAGCGTTTATTTCGTGAATTTCGGCTATTTGAATAAATCTACAACAACATACTAAAATAAATATATGCGTCATACATTACTGATGTACACTTGAAGACAGACTGATTGAATGCCGACTCTTGCGGAGCCTATAGTATCCGTTTCACATTCACGTGTTGTAGATATTTTTAATATTTTACGATTTACATTTATTTCGTGAATTTCAATAAAATCATAATAATCTACACTGTATTCGACGTCGTCAGTCGTCACTGTAGTTACATTTGAAAAATACCTACACCGTAGTAAAAATGTTGCTACACAGTAGATATTTCTGATATTTAACAAAAAGCGTTTATTTCGTGAATTTCATGATTTTTGACATTTTTAAAAAAACCTACACCGTAGTAACAATAGTGATATGCAGTATATATTTCTGATATTTAACAAAAAGCGTTTATTTCGTGAATTTCATGATTTTTGACATTTTTAAAAAAACCTACACCGTAGTAACAATAGTGATATGCAGTATATATTTCTGATATTTAACAAAAAGCGTTTATTTCGTGAATTTTGACATTTTTTAATAAATCTTCAGCAGCAGATGTTGATAGTAGGAGTTAATTACTGATAAAGAGATTTATACACCGCACACGTTACGAATAATCGTTATCACTGATGAGGAGTGGTTACTGATAAGGTTACGGTTGCGGTATCACTGA
>NC_042495.1:95487662-95492626 GCF_005508785.2 Acyrthosiphon pisum
GAGATTGTGGAGGGTGTGGAGGCGTGGAGGTGTGGAGGTTGTGGGGGCGTGGGGTGTGGAGGGTGTGGAGGTTGTGGAGGGTGTGCGGTCTGAACCCCCCAAAATATACTACTATTATATACCTGCCTAACGTATAATACATCCCAGAAGTTTTCGTTCAATTTGTTCGGGGAGGAAACTATCGAAAAAGCACATCGGGTAAACATTATAAACCGAGACAAACAAAAGAAATATTCGTCGGCTGCTCCGGTATAATACGTAGATACGAACTTTATATAGGTATATATCTTTCGATATCGATGACGTTTGATCTCGTCGGCGAAAAAAAAAATAATAATATATAATAAAATATTATATATAAACAACAAAATATAATATTGTGATATTATAGTGTTATAACGAACGCGGAAAGTTTCATTTCGACGTAAGAAAACGCGACAGCGGCGGCCGAGTTATCTTTAAGAAAGAAGGAAAAAAGAAAACGAAATACTGCAGGAGTGGAGCGCGGGTGGGAATCGAGTTTTTCTCGCGCGCGTTGCGTTGATGGTTTCGGGGGAGGGGGGGTGGTGGTGGAAAAAAGAGACTGTGGGAAAACAATGAGAACGGAACGGTGTGTGTGTGTGTGTGTGTGTGTGTGTGTGTGTGTGCGTGTTTATATTATAGTAGTAAATTCTAAAATGTTTTTCGAGTATTTGGGAGGGCACGGCCATGCGAGATGGTCGTTTTTGTTCTTATCGATTTTCAAAAAATAAAAATAACCACTAGTTCTATATTAAACAAAGTCCGTCGTTTTATATGTTATTAAAATATTATACTGATACAGTTGTATAGTAAATTATTAGTTAAATTAGTATTTTTATTGATATATATTATTAGTTTTTATTAGAGTATGTATAGTATAATGATAAATGTGAATCCCTTTGAAGTTTACTCCAATTATATTTTTTCTTATTGATCTCTAAGAAATGTTTACATCGACAACAAAGGCTATTAGTTACAAAAAGGTTATGAATTTATGTGATTAAATACAAGCATAACTTATATTTATATAATTAGGTTATACGCTTTTTTTATAATAAGATTGAACAATTTTGTTTGTTTCATAAAATTAATTATATCTAGGTTTTTTCATGATTAGGTCCGAGTGCGGTGTCTAGTTTGTGGGATATGCTAAGCTCAGCCCATTCTTGGTTGTACATCAAACAATCAGCTATATTATTACAAAATATAAAAGCATAATATAGTGATAAAAAAAAAAATAGCCACTCTGTTTTGGAAAACCATATGCAATATTATATTATTACAGTATCGTTGTAATATTATTATTAATTAACGACCGTTTCAATGTACGCATATGATGACCTTATACTTATGATAATGACAACGTTTTAAATTTTCATGTCTACCATTGGCCGTCGCCAAGGCTGGGGCGTGATATGCGGCGACGGATTTGGCGTGCTCGAAGCGTTGGTCGTGTGCCGTTCCATCGGACTTGGGTACGCAGCAGCCGCCTTCCAGACGGACCGGTTCGGAGGGTTGGACCTTCCAGTCGTGTTGTCGGCAGTCGAATGCGCTGGGAACGAGTCGTCACTTGCCGGCTGCTATCACCAGCACAAGGCCACGTGCTCCACCAGGAAGGAGACGGTGGCCGCGGTAGTGTGCACACGGGGTGAGTGATTTTTGTCCTTCGTACAATGTTAATATCGTATCATCTCGCAAAAAAAATAAATTTATCGGCAGCAAAAACGTAGAACACTAATTGTCGATTATGATAATAATATAATGATGTATGTGGGGGACGAAGTGGCCGAGCGTACTAAGGTGTCGGTTGCGACGCACACCGTCGCCAGTTCGAACCTCGGTCACGGGTGGCACTTGTCTTAGGAAAGTCATGGTATCTGGGAAGAGAGGCTGCCATCTGCCACCTGGGTATGGCAGATACTTACAGGTGCCCACTTGAAAATTCTGTCAAAATAAAAACACACGTGTTTAAAAAAACCTACTGTACCCTCCCCCATAGTTAAAAAAACACCCAATGGCTTAAGTTGCCGTGAGTTTATTAATAAAAAAAAAAAATTATGTGTGTATAACAGTAATATTATATTGTTATTATGCTCGACGAGAGTAAAGTATAGATACGATATTTTGCTATTAATAGCTTGCCTATCGGACGACCGTCGATAACACTGCGATGATGTTCAGAGGCTATAATTGTGATGCACCCTGAAAGGATTATTTATAGGTACTACTACGTGCAATTTTAGACGGTTTTAAATCAAGTCACGGTGGTGGAATTTTCTTAACGAATTTAATTTTACTTTAATATATGTATTATGTACCTATATTGGGTAAAGTTATTCTCGATTTGATAATACTTGTTTTAGAAATATTTTCAATATTTAAGTATTATTTATGTCTTATAAAAAATTAACATTTAAACAATATTTATCAATATTGTTCATTATTATGCTTCATGGCATGAACGCCATCATAAACAAAATTTATCTGCATGGCCGAAGGATTCTACATTAAAATTGCATATAATATGTTAAGGTAAAAAAAACAAAAAACAATAATAAAACGATTACTCCGGTTCATATCGTACCCGTATAATATAGTCGTAGAGTATAGTTATAACGGTTGAGTATATGGAGATTTTGTCGTAAAATGTATTAAAAATCTAACAAACTGTGACGTATAAATAAGTTACCTAAGCGGACGTATAGTTGGATTTTCGGGCAACGATAATAAACATTTAGAGATAGAGAATTTGTGTTGTTCAAAAATGTGTGTGAAAACATTGTTGTGGTGACCTATATTCGTGAAATTGACCTATGGAAATGGTTTAATAATTGTGGGTACTCAGGGCCGACCTTGTTTTAATACAGTTTAAAAAAAAATCGTTGCGTACTCCACATTACCCGTGGTACTCATCAAATTTAAAATTTTATTTTATTACAAAACTACCCGTACATATATTTTTTTAATTATAAAAACATATTATTTTAAAAAAAAAACCGAACATCTCGTAAACAACTCTTCATTAAGTGTCGTTGAAACAGTGCTAAAAGTATATTATACAGACATGTACAAATACTCACTACCTATATAATATGTGTATTGTAATACATATATATTTCTTAATGTATTGTGACCACGAGTAGGTACAAATAATTTATTTACACTGTGGAATACATTGTGTATGTGTGTTTTGTTCCTCTTTTTTTATTGCGCCTCGTCTGAACGCGCAGACTACAGTGAGTTTTATAAAATATAAATTTTCAGCAGTGTGGAGGTTCGACCACATGAATTATTTTAATTTATTTTTATGAATCGAACATCATTTTCCACAGCGATGTTTGACGGTCGACGTATATATGTACAGTGTCGATGTAGAAAAAAATTCACTCCTGACAGCTGGACCCCCACGGGGATGTTTTTTTTTCGTTACAATATTATACGGTTATACACAGGCATTTGGATCGGATAAAAACGTACATTATTTCACTGGAACGAAAAACATTTAACGCAAAACCGTACAAAGTGTCTATACCGTCTGTATCGTAAAACGAATTTTATTGAACGTGGTCGAGGGTCGGATATGCGCGTCATTTGTGTTCGAATTTATGTTCAAAATATTTTTTTCGCGGAAATAGTTCGATGGTTTTACTAGGTCGTATACGGATGTATATATAGGTTGCGTCGAAGTAGTATCGACTTATACTTACCTATTATTATGGGTTTACCTATTAATATTATTATGGGTTGTGCAACAATAATATTATGCAGTGGTGGGTTTAAAGAAAAAGGCAAGAAATTATGATTTAGAAGCCCATATGATTCGAAAATGTTCGAATGACTTTAATTGTTTGTCCTGTCAGTTTGAGCTCGGACATGTCTGACTTTGCCGACCGTTAAATGTCCGCCACTGGTATAATAACATGGCAGTTTGTCAAGAATCCAGCAATGGAGTATATATAATTATAATAATATTATGGTATATAATATATTCAGCTGGTATATATGTACACAGAGCCATTAGTGCGTAGAACTTAATATTTTACGAGACGTATATTTTGATAACGCGTGGAAACTTTCCTATTACATTATACGCGTAGGTACAACTGCGTAATACTCATTAACCTTCTAAAATTCCATTACGAATAATTTATATATCTTTACATTCGAATCATAATAGTATTGTGTAGAACACGAATAATAATTATTGTACAAAATATATGATGTAACATCATAGGTGCTAACTGCTAAACGACGATAAGATATTCGAGGCATAAAACAATCGAGAAAACTTTCTTGTCAGATAATTTATACTGCATTGTAACACAAAACGCGATAAGCCACTACACGTCAAGATCTCAGTTTTTAGCTCCGAATTAGAAACGGTATTATTAGTAAATTACGTACCGTTTAAGGAGTATTTTTAGTTACTATATCTACTATAAGGCTATAATATTATCTTCTTAGTACCCATATATATGTACGTTTTAATAACTCAAAAACTACTCGTTTGAATCTTCATTTACATCACATCAAAGTCTTCAAATAATCGTCTGTTTCATAACTTTCAGCAAATAGAGGTTGAAAAAAGTGAGTTTGAATACGCCACAAGAGTACGAATACACTCAGAAATATTGTTGGTATACCTACACTCCTTAATTGGTGTAAAATTCCAAGTATTTGAAAATATTATGGTCCCCGGTCCTTTATCTATATTATACTTTAGTGATGAGCAAAACAAGACCAAGACCAAGACTTTCAAAATCTTGGTCTTGGTCTTGGTCTTGCAGACTCGGTCTTGGTCTTGGTCTTGCGAAAGACTCTTGCAAGACTCTTGCTATTTTCACAAAATATATAAAAAAAAAACTTAATACCTGTTATAGCTGTGTGTAGGTTTTTTGCCATGATATCTAAGATGAAACTTAAGTCCAATATATTACATAGTA
>NC_042495.1:95492895-95622055 GCF_005508785.2 Acyrthosiphon pisum
AATCAAACATTAACATAAAACAAGTCAAACAATTTAATTTTTATATACTCGTTTAAAACTTTGCATTTTAAATTATGCTTATATTATTTTACTTGTATGAATCAATTTACCAGCATAATTAACTTTTTAAGTTCCTATTGCATTTATAATAAATATCAATGGGTTATTACTAATAACTAATTACTAGTTATTGATCAATATAATGTTTATAAAAATTAAATTGTTGTTTTTTTAATGTTCACTTTAACAAATAATAATATTAAAAAAAAACTGTATGGTTTGTTCCAAATATTAAATTGCTTAATAGTTATATTTGTTATAATAATACTATTTATTATTTATAATTAAACTTTTATTCTTCTTTTATTCACCAGTGTCCAGTACAATAGTACCAAACATTTAAGTTTCTTTTAATATAATATATTGGCAATAAACCATTTCTGTAAATCTTATTAGGTACAATTTATTTTTAGAAAAAGTTTTTTATCATCTAAATGTCAACTAAGTTAAGTAGTAACCTTGTATTTAAGATAACTGTAAAGTGCATACCTATACCTACATCAATAAAAAAAACTATTATGTACAACCACGGCTTTAGATAGAATATCTAAAGCCGTGTGTACAACCCACATTCCACAATAGTTAAAATATGTTACTAAATGAGGTACCTAAGTTATAATATTAATAATGATGTTTAATTAAAATGTTAATAATTTTAAAATTGTGACATACAACCTGTTAATTCTCAGCATTCAATATTTTTGATAGACAACATCTTTTAAATATAAGTTTAGTGATGACTTTCAGCAATTATTAGTATATTCGATTCAAAGTAGGGGTGTATTATGGACATACATCATTCTATTTTGACAACTTTCGACGTCTTTATCGATTTTGGGAAAATAAAATAATTTTCCAGTAATTGTTAATTAGTATGAAAACTACCCATGTTATTTTGTAATATTAATCCTCATTATATTTTTAATCTTTTTTTCAATAATCGCCTTTTCCTCGAATACTGATAAAATGTCATTACAATACAAATAAATTCTTATAACCTATTTTTGTTATAAATTATTAGTTAATGGAATCTAGAATGTGTTTTCGGGGAAAAAAAAAATTTGCAAGACTGCAAGAGTCTTGTAGTGATGATCTTGTTTTGGTCTTGGTCTTGCAGCTTCGGTATTGGTTTGGTCTTGTTCTTGCAAGCCTAATCTTGGTCTTGGTCTTGCTAGACCAGTACCATCTTGGTCTTGGTCTTGGTCTTGGTCTTGCAGCAAGAGTCTTGCGAGACCGCAAGACCAAGACCAATTTTGCTCATCACTATTATACTTAAAAGTATTCGGAATTTGGAATAAAAAAAATCATTATGAAAAGGAAAGATGTGGGCGAATGCGCTTGCGGGTGAATAAGCCCTGTATGACATTATATGTATTCAATTTTAAACGTTTCGTTTTACGAGTTTTTCGCGATGATGACACGATAATATTATGTAGTCGGTGGTTGTCGGTCGGGTTTTTTTTTTATCCATCGCAATATGCGCGGGGTATCAATTATATTTTTATTAACAGCTGTCGTCCCGGAAAAAACGTATATTTCACATAATATTATATTACGATATGTAATAATCAAATGATTTATCGACACGGCGGCGATGTCCACGACAAACTTCTCTCCGGGTGCAGTGTGGCGTGCATGATAGGTGGTCTGCGAGGCGATTCGATAACTGCGTTACACTGCCGCGGAAGGTGCATTAAATATGAATGTTGACATCGGGACGGGTCCCGTCGGTTCTTAAATCAATTATTGACCATTCCCGGTGGCAGTTAATTTAAAACACCCGAAAGTGGCCGATCGGTCAGCATTACATTTCCTCAGCGTTTTTATTTTCCCGTCGATAAAATAATGTATATAATATATATATATATATGTCATGTATACGACGAGGTCTTGCAGGGCATCGTCAGCGGTGGCGACGTTTTTGTCGACAAACTTTCGAAATAGGAAAGAAAGTCGAAACGTTTGATGGTCCGCAGCGAAAATCACCCAACCACACAGCGGCCTCCCGAACTTGTTAAGTTGATTGCTTCGAACGGGTATCTTTTTTTTCCATTTACCTCGGTTTTTTTCTTTTCGCTCACGGACCGAAAAAGAGCAGGTACCTATCGATATATATACACGTTTATATATAGACATTTAGGTGACTTACCTATAGATATTCGGCTAGGTATATTATGCATAATGCGACGGTTCGAAACTTTTGTCATCGCAAAATATCGTGAACATTTTCCCCCCTAAATAATATTTAATAACGTGTCGGTTTTCGTATCACGCATACTTATTTTGTCCCGTTTTTAATAATGATTTTTTCCCCGTTAGGTATATTATATAGTCACTAGTTATCGCTATATTATAGTGATGTACATCACACTGAATTCATTGTTATTATTATTATTAAAACAATATAGGTACAATATATTATATCTGATATATTTTTTAATTTAAAACGTTGTGAACATTTCGATATTCAAAATTAATTAGATTATATGTGAGAACAAATTCAGTATTTTGTATCATTAATTTGTTACGTGTGAACATCGTCGAAACATTTCAACGGTGAACTATTTTAGGTGTTATCGTCCTCTATATTATTGTTACCTAGTATATTGCCTGAAAAACACATAATACTTAAGTGATTACATTTTTTGGTGATTTGTGAACACATCTTATAAGCTACATGTTAGTTATTTATTTTATTGAGCCATATATGTATATGTTGCAATATTAAGTCTGTTTTTCAAGTGTTAATGGTATTTATAAGAGCATCTGTATCTTTTGTTCGTTTTAAGTGTGCAAAAGAGCTCAATAAAATTAATGAAAGTGTTCGAACGGTTGGCGCAGGTTGCTAATGATATTGAAAAGCTTTTTACTGGATCGTTGTTTTAAAAGATCATCAGTAACAAGAATTTGGTGAAGAAACCAACGTTTTTAATTAAAAACTTTTATGCCAGAATTACCGGAAACGCTTTTATACCGAATTTCGGGATTACTTGTCTATAGGCTTGCACCTGGTATACTGTGACATCAAATTATATTGGTTTAGGGAATCAATCAATTAATTAACTCTCAATTTCCGAGGCCAAAAATTCTACTCTGTAAATTAATGTTTCGCTCAAGAAAACGAATAAGAAGCGTAGTAACAACAGTTTAGAAAAAATACTATCGATGAGTTAATTTAAGTTATTTTTTTTTTTTTTTTGATTTTCACGTTAATCAACTCAATATCGCTGATCTTTAGCGTTTTATGGTTTTAACTTTGTGATCGTATGAGTTACAATTATTGTAGTTTGTTTTTTTATTGTACTACCAGCTATATAACTATAGAATATAATACAATATCACAATATAGAAAAAACGACATTCTATATGATACGTTTTACTCTTTCGTCGTTTAAAAGTTAAAACAAAATATATAATAATATAGGTATACTATACGTGTTGTACTTAGGAGGAGATTAAATAAAAAAATATGTTTATTTATAAATAAGCTTTTTTTTTTTGTTTATCTAAATATTTGCAATTGGATACATAGTATAAAATATTAATATTATAATTAGAAGAAATATGGCATACATATAATTTTGTGCAAATATATGTTTTAAAAAAAGCGGGTAAGTGGATGTCACTTTGATGTACAGTAGGTTACAAATGGGTCAATGTATAATTGATTGTATTAAACTTGAATTCAATGATATAACATCATCGTCTGGATATTTCATATTGGTTTTATTCATTATAGCCTGTAAGTTGAATTAATTATACAATATTATTATTTTTTATTCGTTTCTATGGCGATATACAAAGCGTTAGATATTCAAGTCCCATTTTTAGCGGTTTTTTTGTAATTTGTCGGTGGTTTTTCCCGTGGCATTCAATAATTATTGAGAAAATCGAAAAATGACCTCTCTAAAGTACCATCTTGATCCAATTTGCAAAAAGATAAGATACTATATTATTACGTTGAAATCGAAACCCTCCTTCTGGTAAAAATGTTGTATACAGGATAAAAAAAAATAATATATTATAACGATATTATTCTGACTGTCCGTCGCAGACATGGCAGACTTGGAGGTGAACGCCGACGAACTGATGAGATCGGCGTACCTGGAAGACAGACAGATGTACTTCTTGCAGTGCGCCATGGAGGAGAACTGCCTGGCGTCGTCTGCGTACCAGCTCCGGCGAGACGAGACCGATTGGCACCTGATCACCCGACGGCTGCTGCGGTTCACCGCTAAAATCACGAACGTCGGCACCGCCCCGTTCCGGCCGGCCGTGCCCAAACATCTGTGGCAGTTTCATCAGTGTCACATGTACGTGCCAGGCGGCCCATGAATAAACATGACCGACGAAATAATA
Source organism: Acyrthosiphon pisum (assembly GCF_005508785.2). Classification (NCBI taxonomy): domain Eukaryota; kingdom Metazoa; phylum Arthropoda; class Insecta; order Hemiptera; family Aphididae; genus Acyrthosiphon; species Acyrthosiphon pisum. The sequence continues at coordinate 95,497,315 of NC_042495.1, forward strand.
ATAATAATAATAATAATAATAATAATAATATAAAATAGTTATTAAAACATGAGAATAATTAAGTCGCCGGCGCGTGTGTTACGCCGTTGTATGCGGACCGAGTACGTTTCGAGCACGTCTAGTAGTCGACGTCACATTACGCGTTTATCGGATTTAATCGGAATTTAGAATTTCATATGAATTTTTGATTTTTGAATTTTTGACCCGGTACGTATTATAATAATATGTGTCACTCGATTACCAAGTATCTACTATACAATAGGGTTTGTACGGCGTTTAAAAAGGGGTCCAGCGCTTTTCCAATATAGATAATTGTCTTCAATTGATTTCAAGGCGAACGGAAATCGAAATTTAGACGAATTTTGTCATTTAAGAGATAATATTGATTTCGTTATTTCATTCAAGCGCTATTTTTTCATTATTTTAATCGATACTTAAATCTGTGGATGTTTTTGTTTCAGACATTTCGTGTAATCATTTTTTTTTGTCAGTAATCAAAAAATGTAATTTATTTTTCCTGTACGATTTATTTACTTATTTGTTTCGCGACCGTCGAGTTTTGATTCAAAATCAGTGACCGGTGCTCGTTTTAGTATATTTTCTAAGGCGGGATGAAAATGTTCGTTAAAATAAAAAAAAAATGTGTGTGATTAATGACGTTCCGAAACTAGGCCATCGCCCGGTGGTGGTCGAACGCGAGTCCGACCGGTGAAATATTACGTTCAATCCGTTAGGACCCTGACCAATAGGCAGTTGTATATTATGGTTGGCTGGAGAAATGTCATTCGATACAAATTTTTTTGGCGATGTCTAAATTTCAAAAAAATGGCAAGTGATGATGATTTTTGTGAGTTATATTAAACGTTTTGAAATGTATTATCTGTATTATCTAGTGTCAGGTATGACGTAATATTTTTTCTATATTTTTCATATAAAGATAGAAAGTGGTATTTAAATCCCAATCGATGACGAAATTGAAATTCTCACTCGCGCAATCAAATTCTAGACGGACGGTATAAGCTGCAGTTGTGCAAATGCAATATCGCTGCAACACAGCAGCTTTCATCTTAAGAGGCGTAGGTACAAAACACTGACTTACGAATGTTTGTCGAGCTTTCGATTGATTCAAACGAAGTTTGGTATACCATAGACTTTTTGCCGAATGGTAATATAACATTTAAGACTGAAAAGGAAAAAAGGTCACGGCGATATTATTATTATACTTATTCGCACTGACTTATCGATGTACTATACGCGTGACCTAGTTTTTAGTTGCCATCATGGCCTATAATTATTAAAAGAGAGTATCAAGATTGTTTTTGAAATAGCAGATACCGTTACGGTATTGAAGGGTGTTTTCTACTGTGAATCGATTACATTTTTTCTATCACATCAGTGGAAACTCGGTAGGTATATCATTAGTTTATGTTAATGTTTTTCATTAAATATTTCCATAAATTAAGAATGTATGATAGAAACGAGTTGTAAATTGTAATCATGGTTTAATTTATTTTTATATTCTTACCTTTTTTAATTTTTGTCTTTGAGATTGTTTCATTTGATTTTAAATTTCAGTTGATCAAAGATTCCGATACGAAATAATTTACATTGCAAACGTTTAGTTTTTCTCTTTCTCTCTCTCCCCCTATCTTTCTTTTTTGATATTTCTTTTGTTTTCTCTGATATCATTAAATATTTACTCAATTATTTTTTTATTTTGAAATAATTATTCTTTTAGGAAAATCATTTTAATATAAACACAAATACATTATTATTATGTTTTATATTAAGTTTTGAAAATTCGATATGATGGCATTCATTCGATTGAAGTACATTTGACATTATATAGATTTGTTGTTCAATTATTACTATAGAAAAATATAATAAACATGAATTTAAATAATTTATTTGGAGTACATGCTTTAAATTTGTTTAATATTTCTTTATAGAAAACGTAGTAATAAAATTATATTTCATCAATAAATTGAAGAACTATACAATTTCGAAAAATATGAAACAATATTAGTGTACAATGTTAAGGGTTGTACAAGAAGGAGATAAAAATAATGATTTATAAAAAAAATAAACCTATTAACGAAGTTGAAATGTCAATTAAATATAAATTAAACTAATTAATGTAATAGAGAGAATTTAAAATGATGGAAGTCAAAACGCGTCTTAATTGCATTATATTATTATATAAGAAAAGTATTAGTCTGAGCAGAGAATAATAATTGGGTTGTTTAACAAAACTTCTAAATAGAATTAATAGATGTTTGTAATTGAAAAAACCCGCAAATTCGTAAAATGTACCTCATATTATTCTCACCCCATATTATTCCACATTATTATATTATATTCAAATGAAAAAAGTTTTAATTGAAAAACGTTTTGATATTACCGTTATGGTTGTTTTAATCGTATAACATAAAAATTAAAAGTTGTAGTTTTTACAACTGTGCAATAAAATGATAAATTAAAAAAAAAAATATGTTGTATTAACAGTTATTGTTTTCGAGAAAATTAAAGTTTAATATGTTTTAGAATATGATGGTGGCAAACAAATGCGAATTCACAGCGTTTTAGCTGCAGCTGAGTAGGTCAGAGTTATAATAATTAATTGCGCATACAATTATAATGTTATCGCTTTAAGTGTGCCGTGGCACTCGGTTTGGGTATGGAATTCTATATTTTTTTTAAAAATCATTGGCACATTATAACCAAGGACATCATCCGGGTAACGGACAATTTTTAACAAATTTCTAACCACGTGGCGGTTTTGACACGTCGTGTCGATGCGGTAACTTCAACGTTATTGATTTTTGGCGGTTTTGGCAAAACGAATCGCGTCGAGATCAAAGACGTGTGTCGTCGTCGACTCTATACTTCTCTGAAGTAATAGGTATATATGCTCACAACAGCTATATTACACGTTTCGATGCGTTCGTCCCGAGATCAAAACATTATCCGAGACCCGACCGACGAGTTCCGTCGAATAGAGCTCTCCGTCTATTTTCTTATGCACGGTGGGTGACCTAAAACGGAGGGAAGTATTATGACACGGAAAATTTTATAATATTTATTATTGTTGATCGAGCGTGGAATTTCGGACCAGAGGCTGTGTGGTTCGGCTGCAGTAAAACGACAAAATTATATCGTTATCATAATTATAATAATAATAATAATATACAGAAAGCGTTATTATGTTTTACGGCAATGCCGATAGTAATAATAATAATAATAATAATAAAAAACCAAACGGATTTCTGTCACGTCCGCGTAATAATAATACCGCATAATACCCACCTTATATAAATTATACTCGATTGCCGTCCGCTTTCAGCCCCAGTGTATTGTAATACAATATAAATACGATGTAAGAGAAAGGACCGACAAATGTAGTTAACTAACCGCGTAAAAAGTTTTGTTCGTTATAAATATTTAAAATGTTTTTTTTTTTTTTAATGCGATTACTATAATTTGATAATCGTAATAATTATAATAATATTATACAAAAATAAATTTCAGACATAGATCAGTTCAGTGGCGCAGACATAATTCCCGAAGGGGTGGGGAGAAAACGTCATAGCTAAATAGGAGGGGAAAATTGGAAAATCCCCCCACCATCAACAACATTTTACTTAGGTAGTAAAATATTTAACAACAAGGAACAATGAATATAATTTGAATCGATTCAAAATTCACATAATAAACACAATATGAAAGATTATCCACTCACCACGTCCCCCGGCTTTTATACACCACTGGATCAGTACTACAATTTAATCCATACATTTTTAATAATATTAGTTAGTCATAAATGAGTTTCGAAGTTCGCGCGTGACTGTGTTTGTGTGTGTTCGTTTTTTTTTTTATCCATATACATAATATTATAATATATTATATACCCACTCACCTATAAGAAATTATATTATTATACGCCGCGTTTTATATTATACAGAATAATTTATTTAAACAATTTATTCAAATTCTGGTTTTCATATTATTATACTTACAAGGATCATATTTTAAAATATTTATATTTTTTTACCATTTAAAGAGTATTCTGACAAACACTTCATTTTTCCAAATGAAAACCATCCTTTTTCTTTAAATTGTTAATCAGATGATGTACCTATTTGAAAATGTTAATGCATCAAAATTATAAAACATTATACCTATAATATGTTAACTACCTAAGGATGATTATAGTCCTTTTAATGGTTTTACATGAAATATAAATTATATGTAATGTAAGACTAGCGTTTGTTATAATCGGACAAGTTTTAAAAATTTTAAATTTAATTAATTTTCAATTCATCACAGGCCTCACATTATCTTAAAAACATGTTATAACGGACTGTTTTCCTTAGTATTTAAAGTTTGTCAACTCAGAAACTACACTATTAAATTTTTCCTAATAAACTCATAATCTGATTTATAATTAAGAATGAAAAACTTAGGTTTTCATTTGAAAAAAAAAGTTTATTTTGCCACAGGACACTATTTAAATTGCAAAAAAAATCTATGTATCTGAACTAAGATGACTTGAGCATATACCAAAATAAAGAATTTGAATATTTTTTTTCATCAAAGAATAAAATGTGGGGCGAGCATGTTTAGTTTGTCATCACGTATAGTGCATGTTTATAGATTGATAAATTGATTTCCGTCGGTGGACGCGGCACGGTTGATTAGATTTTACGACGACGTCCGCCACAATGTCCAGGATTTACGATAACAATAATACGATATAACGACAGCACTAATAAATTGTCATGTTTATTGTCGTTGCGGTTTTCCATCGGAAAAATGCGGTCGCTACCGCAGTGGTTCGCATTTTCCGAGTGCGGTTATCGGGACATTAGTGCGTTTCGTATAGTATAATATCCGTTTAAAAGATCAAGCGCATTAAACACAAATAGTTAGTTTAACGCATCTCACGACGTTGTTACCACGTCATAAAAAACATATAAAGAAGAGCAATATGGTTGGACATAAAATTTACCATAAGAATAGGAAAAACTGAAACATGACAAAATGTCATCATAATTATTATTGCTCAAAACAAGCATTTGTTATTGACGAGTTACAACCACACAAATTTTATGACGGCGCGATGTGTTCTATGATATTTTATTTATATTATGATTCTCTTGACACGACTGCTGTGCGCAGAATCGAAATGTAACTGCACTAACCACCGCACCGCATAAATCAGCGAAAGATATTATTTACATGCGAGAGATATTTTTTCTGATACGGGAAATAAGATTTTCCTAGGCTTTTACGTGACCGACACCGATAAGAATTTTTTCCCGAGAAATTTCTACCGCCCTCCTCAGACCAATCAACCAAACTCTGGCACGGTGTGAGCAATATAACAATCCGAGGGCAATGAATCGTGGAAATGTAAAATATTTAAGTATCCATCCAATACCAAGTCGTTGCATTATTATACGCGATAATATAATTTATTGTTGACGACTTATGTGAAATAACTGTTGTTCGTGAATAAAATTATATAAACACATGGAATATATGAATATGTGACTCCAATATTAATTTTGTATGGGTTAATTATAAATAGTATACACAGTAGAAATCGGTTATTATAACGACGACGGCTGTAGTGAATCTTTTTTTTTTTTTAATTTTATAGGAGAGTTTGTTCGTGACTGACTCGTAATTTGAATAATCATGTTGCATGCGGACGACCATAATATCCGATTGTTTGATTTAGAAAAAAAACCTGTAAAAAGGTCGCCACACACTGCAGCGGTAAATTTGTTTGTCTTGGTCGTGGCGGTAAATTGTGACAGGCTTCATTTTGCGCTTACCGCGCCAAGCAGAAATCGCCACCGCTGCAGTGTGGGGGGGGGGCTTTACGGCTTTACACTACTTATCTTTAAGGCGGACGTGATAATAATATCGTTGTTGCAGGCACTACCACAGCATGGAAGTGTTTGCCACGTTCGACGTGCTGGACGGTGGCGGCATGAAAGTGGCCGAGGGGCACAAGGCGTCGTTTTGTCTGGAAGACAATCAGTGCACGGACGGAGCCAAGCCGGGATTCGCATGCGCCAACTACGGTGACCAGGGCATATCGGTCAACTGTTCGGACATTTACCGGCACAACATCGACTGTCAGTGGGTCGACGTGACCGACCTGAACCCGGGGCTGTACACGCTCAAGGTAAGCTCGCGGGCAACCGCGGACCAGGAGGTCGGTTACGACTTTTGTGGTTGCAAGATTGCTGCAGGTCGACAAATCGTTGGTGAACTCGAATCATATATAATATATATAACTCGAATCATATACTATAGTGCGTTGTCACGAAAGACACAGTAATGATGATTTGCGAAAGTTTTTATTTTCCACGATTTCTAGTCGGAAAAAAATAGAATATATTGTTTATAATTGTAAGTCGTTTTAAAATGTTTCCAAAACAGAGATTTCTTTAGATAAAATAACCGCCCTGTATATTATATTATATAATTAAAAATATCGAAAACATAAATGCCGAACAAAAGTATTTGTATACAGTATGCCGTAGGAGGCACTCACTGCAAGTTATTCACTCTGATGTGGCTTTGTATTGCTTATACAAGTCGATTTCATAATATTATGATTTATGTTGTGCAGTAACTTTATGTCAGTTAGAAATGACAAGGACACGAGGTTGAGTTTAAAGGGACCCCTACGACAATGTTCAGTCACCCACCGGCAGTTTAATGAGTATTTTATCGTGGACTGAATATATACGGTCAAATAATGATATATTGTTATAATAATCAAAACACGGTTGATTATTGATTCCCACCCTTTCAATCAAGTCTCTATTTATATAATACACTACCAGAAGGCTTTCACTGCGATTATCTTTTTAGAATATTATTGGATTTATCAATCGATAATATTGCGTACTTGGGTGACAATTAATCGTTTACATAAAATTTCAATATAATACACGTTAATATCATTACCTATAATAGTAATATATAATTCGCGTACGTTTTCATCAAACTTTCGTAAACGAAAATGTCCACCACCGTCGCGACACTTGTTCTGTACAATAATATTATACGTCTTCTACACTTTTGTTTTCACCCACCAATTTTCACTGTCTGCTGCACACTCGTTGGCCGTGTGCGTATTATTATTATATTATTACGTGACGTGGTCGTCTCCTGTCCGTGACGCTATGCAATCGAATCGGAAACGATTTAATATAATACGACAGGACATATAATATTATTATAACGAAACGATTTCGTCGTTACAGGTGTCCGTCAATCCAGAGCACAAAATCCCGGAGATGACGTACGCCAACAACGCGGCGGTGTGCTCGATGTTCTACTCTGAGACTTTCGTAAAAATCTACGACTGCGTCCTACAAAACCCGTGACGGACCGACGGAAGTTTCACCACTAGCGTTTATTTGATAAAAAAAATCACGGTCGTTATTGTCGCGTGTGCACCCGATAGTGAAAGAATAATAATAATATTAATATATTTATGTCATTTTATCATACCTAAAGTAATAAACGTCGTACCGAATGGCACCCAATACGTCGATGTCGTAACTATACCATTTGTTTGCTCCGTCAATGATATTATAATATTTAAAGTTCGCATCTTTAGCAGTCTCAGGTGCGCTTACATCCGGAGGACACTCGTATCATATAATAATAATAATAATAATACTATTATGCACCGACTTCGGATTATAATAATATAATATTATACTATCACGATTTTGTATTGTATTTCAACAAGCCGCGTGGGTGGAAAACGGGCCCACAGTGTATATAAATAACCCAGTAATGTGCACTTTTTATTAACGTTAGTACCGTACGTACGTATTATTGTGAATTTATTTTAAATTTAATAAAGTTAATTTAGAAAGAAAAAAAATTGATTCAAAAGTTTTTGCTTTATGTTATATTTTTATATTGGCGTCATCAACTATAAGAATAGAGAGACAGAAGTAAAAACTTCTTTTGGCTTTTGTAGAACATGATTAGCCAAACTTTTTCAACTTCCTGTTATTTGTTAAGTACTTATATTATATTCACCATTTCAATTTAAACAACTTTATCTGACTATCTGTAATGTTTTCAGAGTTGATAACGTTAAAAATAAAATAACAATAATAATAATAATATGTAATAGGTACAATACAGAAAAAAATAATATTATTATTTTTATATAAACGATAAAAATAAATTATAACTTTAAAACAATCGTCATGATAATAAAAAAAAAAAAACAAAAATTCAATAATTCGATAGTAATGTCTCCATGTATGTATAGGTTAGGTACCTAGTTTGTAAGTATAGTTTTTATCTTATAATATGTGCACTGAGCTTAGATTCAATGAAAAAATACATGATACAATACGAATAAGAAGGACCACTATTTTAGTCCCGCTCGCCAAGGCAACAATTCTAAGACTAAATAATAGACATTTTCATATTATGACGTTTCATTGTTCGTAAATGGATTGTACGTTTAAAATATCTTGATTTAATTGGATATGATTTTTAGAAATGAAAACGCTACAGTCCTATTATAATTATGTGTTAGTTATTACAAAATGTTCTCATTTGCATGAACTGAAACAGCTAGTATATTACGACTGTTTGGAATAAAATCCTATCAATTTGTAAGTAATATTGCCGTTAATTATTATTATTTGTATAATTGAATGGCATTTCTATTAAAAGGATAAAAGAATGTGAACGTTTACAAAAATGATTCATCAGAATATCTGAATACGTCTTGTAAGTGGTAACGTGGACTATAATAAATATAAACTAAAATATTGTAAATAATATTTACCACATCCACATAATGAATACAATTAAATATATTATTATTAATTACGATAATACATATTATTTTGTCACGAAGTTTAACATGACTAATATTATTGTGACATACAACATACTGTATTATATTATTGTTATGACATATTATCGAAAAATAGTCAGTGGGTGTAACGGTGTAGCTGAATTGCCTATCGAAATCGCCGTGTTACCAAAAATCGCATAATTAAATGCATTAGATTATTAAAATGATACTATTAAACTCTAAGAAATAATAATAATTCGTAAGTTGGGGACTTAAACGTTTAGTTATAGAAGTGATGAATGACTGTAACAAGGGAGCAGACTTGGTGCTTATTTTTCAGGAAATAATATATTATACAAATATTATAATAATAGCTATAATATTCTATACCTGATAAATTAGGAATAAACATGTCCAAAAAATCACTGGAATTTCAAAAAAAATATAATGTTTATATTTTCTGTGGATTTTGGAAAATACCCTATTTCCCGTAATTTCAAAAATAATATTATTATTAAGCCTCGTTATAGTAAACAGGTGAGTATACACACATCGGATATCGTTTCAACAACGTGTGCAATATCGAATTGTTGATGCGGTTTTACGTGGAAGAAACATATGAAAACCACGGTTTGCCTGGAAAAACCGTACTTATAACAGTACTATCATAATAATATAATATTCAACATGAATATTACGCGTTTTGGTTAGATCGATTTTATTGTGTACCTACTGGCGTCGTGGTGAACAGCATGAAAGAGGTTCCAATAAACAGTATATAATATTAATTATTATATTATTTACTTTTTATTATTATATTGAACTAAAACATAGATCTTATACTAATATAGTATAATTTTAATTACTTACATTTTTGTTCCATTTAAATCGTAAACTATAACTCTTATATAAGATCATGATAACTATATCTAACAATAATGAGGATGCACCCACAATGCCGTGGTCGACGTGCAGTCCATGTCTTTATAAGTCTATGGTACTGATAGCTTATTCTAGAAGATTTCACAAAAAATAGCAAGTGACTGCAGCACTCCATGTGGTTAAAATGTGTAAGGGGTTATTAAAAACCATTAATATATTACCCGGGGATTTTGGATTTTTGAATAGAAAAGATTTGTATAAATAACTTTATTATCATATTTGTTGTAGAATTAAAATAAAATAAAACTGAACTAATACATAGTTTTTTTTAATATTATGTTATAAATAAATTCACTTCGTAGTAATAGTTAACGAAATAATGAAAACCACTTCTTATGGGAGAATCAACCATTGAAAGCGTTGCAGTCACCCGCCACTTTTCGCGAAACCGGCTATAGTAATTGCATAATATTACTTAAACGTGTGTTTTTTTCTCTAATAATTTGATTGTAAATTACATTATTATATAATTTATTATTATTTGACTTTTATAATCGAAATAATAAAATATTTTGATTGTTTTTAGGCTTACCTATAAACGTCCCATCGTTGTATCTAAATTGATTGACATTTTACATTCCTCAAATTGCATTTTTAATAATTTTTTTTAATGTTTATTATCTTTAATTTATTATTAATGTATTACTCTTTACCTTCAAGCTTTTGGCTTAAAAGTGTTAGATGATTATGTTTGCTACCACTACCTATACATCATAAGTCATAGTTTTGTATTTTGTAAATTATGATGATTTGTGCAAAAAAAAATATCAAACTGTAACTAGTAAAAGTCCAATATACCATAACTGCTATAAAAATAGCGATTTTTGGATACCGAATATACTTGGACTTCGGCCGGAAAGAGTAGAGCGATTGGCCAATCGCCGGCGGTTTGTCGAGCGAACAAAAGTCATACGGGTTGTAGTCGACCGACGCCTACAGCAGGTCAGTGTGTGACGGTAAATACGAAACAGCGTGCGTACCTATATAATATCATAAAAGATCACCGGGAAGGCGGGGTCCGATCTCCACGATAATAATATGAAATTCTTGATATTTTCGGGAAGCACGTTAAGGGTGGGTATAGTGAGAATCGCGAATTTTCCGCCGCCTCCACCCACACCGGGACGAGACTATTGTCGAGCCAAACGAGACGGCGGCGCGTTAATAAAACACTATGATGACCGCCGCGCGACGGAGGTGCTGCCAGAAAATCGCAAACGCTGGCGCCGGGCGAGGTCGAGACAAATTGGAAGTATTTCCGAACAATGCTCCTCGACGACGACGGCCGTCGAATGCGGTGGCGGCGGATTAACGTAGAGCGAAGGGGAGGTGGGCGGGAGTATCCGTTTTTCGGGCCGGAAGTGCGAGAGAGGGGCGGGTGGCTTGCAGCGTACAGTCGCGCCTCCCCAGCGTTCTCCCCATCACGCATTATTATACCTCCGCTGACGATCGGAGCTAATTTTAAATTATTTTTTAACTGAAATAAATTGGTCCGTACATTATATTATAAAATTATTGTGTACATATATATACAGCGTACTACCATAATAGTGTTTCTTCTCTTCTGCAGCGCCTCGACTTAACGACTCATAAATCGTCGCCGTCGAGACGCAATTATTACTATCATCCGTCCCAAACGAAAACGCGTTATATCATTTATTATAATGATAATATATAATTTTTTATTCTCTCTCATCTTTTGTTTACGCCCTCGCTGTTTTGTAGCGGATTCGACGGCACCGCGAAACGTCAGTCTCCCGAACCGCACGCACTATCATCTGTGCGTATTATTATTATTACTACGCTGTTTAGCGTTGTGACTTTTGAGCATTGTTGGTATTTTTTTCTTCTCTGTTTTTTTTTTTAATTATCATGACTGAAGTAAGACACAACCAACGACACTGGCACACGAAGGACGGACGAGTTTAATTTTCTACACTGGTGTATATTAAAATATTCACATTGGAATCGGCCGAGGATCGAGTGGAAAGGATGGTGAAATGCAAAACACAACAATGGGTATTTGAACAATCGTATTTTACTGGTTCACATCCATCGAAGTTCTAAAAAATAAACAACAAATAAATAAAATTACTAACTAAGAATTCGAATCCATTAACACAGACGGAAATCATTGATTCGCACATACGAATATTATATTTAAACATCTATAGAATATATTTTATATTTAATTTTAATTTTAATTTATAGTAATAGTAGTTTTTTGTCTTCTAAAATTTGTTACATTTTCTATTATTTATAAATAAGTTTTTTTTTTTTTATTAAATAACATGTCTCTTCTACATATAAAATCCCAATAAATATTTAAAATTATATTATATATATAATATACGATTCTAAACGAAAATAATAATAATAATAAAAATAACAACTAATATTTTAACACAAAAACACTATTTACACATTGTACGACTATGTTATTATACACTAAAATAAAATTATATAATTTCGCATGTTTGTTATTTAATATTATTGTGGATCGTGCAGACCGGAGTCGTTCGACTGGTACAAACAAAATTTATTTTAGGTTTGTCGTTAAAATTTTATATAAATGTTTAATTTTTATCAATAATACACCTATATAATTCAATATACAATCAGTACAAATAATTTAATCAATATTTTTTTCTAATATTAATTTAGATAATTTTGAGCAGTCTATGAAATTACTTTTTACACATTCGTCGTTTGAATGCTGCAAAACAATAAAAACAAAGTTAGATGGCAAATAGCTTATTCGTTTGAGAATATTCACAGCCTGATTTTTTTTTTTTAAACAAATATATATATTATAATATATTTTTCTCCAAATATTGAAATGTTTGCAACAGAATGAGAGAGAGAGACAGAGAGATAGATCAATAGAAAGTGAGAGACAGTGAGTGACAGTATATAGTAGAATGGTCTAAGACGGCATATAATGTTTGAAGTTCGAAACGGTGTCTTAATTTTTAATTTTTTTTTGTTAAAAACGTCCACAATAAACAAAGAACCCGTAGAACAAGCGAAACGTAAAAGCTTGGGTCCGGTTGAAATACATAACGCGCGGTGTAACCTAAAAAGTCAAATCTAAAAAAAATTGTCTCAATACAAATGATAAAAGAGATTTAAAACTGTGACGATAACAACAAAAATAATAATAAGTAAGATAGTATAATAATATAAGTAAATAGGGTATAAAAGTATATTATAATAATAATAATATCATGACATGTATTAATGTAATAATAGTAATAATAATAATAATAATAATTTAATGGTATAATAATTATATGTATGTAACGATGACAATATATTGTGCTGCTGCTGGGAAAACGAAACGAAACGATGAGAAACTGAACGCATTAAACATAATTGACAAAAACGTTGGCCTTATAACAAAAAACCAAACTAAACTAAAGTAATACAAAAATAATTGTTTACCGAAACAAAATAGAATTATAATATTTTTTTATGTAAACGTTAAATAATTGTTCAGAATGATGGGATATACCGTGTTTCAGAGAACGGCTAATAACGAGGTATAAATATTGTATTTATTTTTATGGTACTTTTTTTTTTATTATTATTGTCGTCCCTCGAAAAAAAAAATAAAAAACGAAAACTACAACTACAAAGAAAACGAAAACGTTTGATCCCCAAGGTAAAAAATAAAATAAAAAACACTACTAACAGAATAATATATTATTATGTAATTATTTTATCGATAACGTTATTATTATTATTATTTATTTATTTATATTTTTTTTTTGATTTGTTGACGAGAAGTGAAATGACGAAAAACCACGATTACCTCTATTTTACATCGTAACCCGTATAATATATTTTATAATATTAAGACAGTATATATTATGAATATATTATGTGTATCCGCTACACCTCAAACTACTATTATACACATCTATATAATATTATATATTTATATTATTATAATGTCGAACGAGTGAAAATCTTCAATGACTTGAAATAAAAAATACCTTAGAATGTGTAATATGTAAAATATAATATATTATTATTGTGTACACGACGTGTCGTGTATATTATGTCTGCGCAGGCGCGTACAATACCGGACACTTCGTTATGATGATAATAATAATATATTATTGTTACGTATATTATATTATAATATTAATATTATATTTTAGTAAAGATTCAAAAGACGTGTGCTAATGCTTCACTTGCTCTATAAATTTCACAATAATTAACAATATATTATAATTTATATTTTTACTTCGATTTCGTTTTAAAAACTGCTGAAAATCTAACTCGACGTTTATAAATGTTATACAATAACAACAACAACAATAATAATAATAATAATATTTTTAATCCTAATATATTTATAAATACTTGTGCATACGTCACGTACGCACATATATTTTTATATCATAATAATAATATAATAATAATGTTCTATATAATAATAATAATAATAATATATTATTTTAAATGGGTTTGAATCACAATATTTTTTCTTTTCTTTTTTTTGTTGAAAATTTACGCTGTTTTAGGTTTCTTATGGTTTTTAAAATGTTTTTTGTTTTTTATTTTTTTTTGCATAGGTTATCATATTTGTTCCGCATTGTTTTTTAACACACCTCATTGGAGGCTGCACTTGCTCTCGATTTGAGACTTGAGTTCGTTTACTTGTGTCTCGATGGTATTCTTCAACTCTGTAAAAAAAATTTAAAAATGCCAAACGACGGTGGTATAGTCATTAGAATAATAATAATAAAATATAAAAATAAAAAAACATCCGCCACATTCGTATTCGGATGAGTGGTGGTATGGTATTAAATTTGCGCTTCGGATATAATAATAATAATAATAATAATAATAATAATAATAATGACTTAATCCTCTGGTCGGTTTGTAGTACGATGGCCAAAAGTTTTTGGTACGTACCACCGCACCAGAAAATAATATGCGCCCGTAAGCTTCCATTGCGAAACTTTCTTATCTCTTATCGGTTTTAAACTCCTCTACGCAGTGTTTTCATTCAAGTGTCATTTATGCATTATTATAATATACTCCTCGAAAATAGTATTATTATCATTATTATTATTATTATTCGTTTACTTATATAATAATGACGTAATATAATACGTCAGCGGGTCGGGGGTAGTAGGAATTATTATTTTTCATTTGAACAGGGCACTGAATCCCTGAATTTCGAGAAAATATCGTTTTAACGCGACTGTAGTCCCCTCCGGCGGTGTCTCCAAAATCTGTGATTTAATCGAAAATCGTCGAATTTTTTCATACGCTAAGTTCGTTTTCGAAATCCTAAGTGTCGTTACGTGCACTGGCCCGGAATAAATGTATTGTATTCGCCCTGAATCGACATCGGTTGTATCGATTTTTTTTTTCCATTAAATCCGAGCCGACATTATCGCAGTAAAATAATATGTTGTACCGAGCGATCGATCATTGAATACACACAGTCGGTGAATTGTACGACATGGTTACTAAACAAATTTGTCGATTTTCGCACTGTCTGATTTTCGACAAAATAGCAGACCTACGCCGGTAATAATGTGGATATACAATATAGGACATGGTCGAACACAAAGGCCATGTCAATAGGTTTTTATTGTGGCGCTACTACTATTACTATTTATTTTGTATTTTAATAACTGCGAAACTGCAATCGCTTGTACGCAAATTGAAATTTCACCAGGTCGTTAAGATTTTCCTCACAGGCATGCGCGCGACGGAAGGGTTTATTATACGATTCCAGTAGGTTTTGCCACCGTCCGTTGGTGCTGCAGCAGGTCTTAACGGATTAGTATAGTTTATTCTTGGCTGGTTCCTTTTGTACACATTATATAGTGAGACACGTTAAACCGCGTATGTTGTACTCGAACTGTGTCTGATAAATTGACTTAAAATGAAGACGATCCCGATGGAGAAAAAAAATAATTGACAAGTTCAGACAAGACCAATCGTCATATTATTATTATTTTCTATACGCCGATGAGTTGCCTTATATAAATTATTACTATTTCCGAACTGTGCGAAACGAGATCGATTCTGTGGGCGTCGGATCGAAAGGGTGAAAAACTGTGCGCCGTTCATTTCGGGCATTTAATTCGCGTTCAAAATCTAATTGGAAATATTAATCAGCCGATCCGGTTCGTGAACGCCTCGATGGCTCCATGTTCATTCCGTTATTCGGTGTATAAATGGGATTTCATCGAGTTTAAAAACATGTTTATTCAACTAATACGTATCGATTTTAATACATTACGCTTACAATATATCGGCTTTCGTGTTTCGGTTTAGCTCCCCGAACGGATGATACGATCTATTATAATGTATTGTATAATTAAGCGCATTGAATTTCGAAAATCATTCTCTTCACGGTAAGAATTTCAGCCTCCTAAAATCTACCCGAGAGCTGTCTATGAAAATGCATTCTTGACTTATAAGATTAAAAAATATATTTTTATCATATTGAAAATGTCCTAAAACGTCAACTGCAAATAGGCACCACTAAATAACGAAAGAAGGTTGTGATTAAAAACTGTCCTAATCATTGGTTTCGAGCCTGTAATCAAAACACCCCACGTTGTGGATTATTTTTCCTATATATAATATTTTTATAGTGAGTTTTCCTCACACTTCACAGCTGTTGTGCTGAAAACGATAATTTGGTGATGATCGGTGAATGATAAGTGGTGGACTTTGGGAAAGTAGGGTGCGGCGACAGCAGACCTCCTTACGTCGTTACGACATAAATAGATACGACATTAAGACACGTCGAAGTTTATATTATTATGAAATACCGGTATAAAACAAAATGTGAACTTAAAAGCGGATTTCATATATTAAACTGCCGTTTTTGCGTGGGAAAATTGCACTATAGGAAAATCGTACGCGCAGAATAAGAGCGGTTGAAATTTGTACGTAAGAGATAAAACGAAACGACGTAATACCTGGTAAGTGGTATAGCAGGCAATCCTGGAGTACCACCTATATTGCATTGTAAGTAATGCGATTCCGGGTAAATCGTAAAACCCAAAGGATCAAATTAGGCGAACGGTGAAATATTATACGAAAACGGTATTTTCGTATTTTAATTTCGCTCGATAAGAGGGAGATATAGAAAGAGACCTTTTAATAAAATGCTTTTATACGAACACGGAATTTCAAGAGCTCGGACGACGTGTGCATAATAGTAATAATAATACATCAAACCTTCTCTTCGGCGTGCGGAAAATCATCGTCGTGGCTAAGCGCCTCGATAATGTTTTATTTATATATACTTGGAAAACGGCGGCTACGGACAACGCAACAATGATCATCATCGTTGCTATCCGACGAAAGTGTTCTAAATGTCAGTTTAATACTGATGAGGAGACCGTAATATACTGCTGTTTATCCGGCGAGGTCTAAACGCGGACGGGCGAGCGATTTTTTTCTCGGACGACTGAACGATAACCAGTGTTCTTTTAAACATTACGCACACCTAACTGTATAATAAAGATGTGTGTGTGTGTGTATGAGTTTGTTTATATTGTAAAGCTAACGCGGCCGGACTGCGATGAATAAAACAAAAGTGGCAATAAACTTCAGCCAAATAAATCACGGCGAGAGTGTTTGGTGGGTGAGGGGGGTTGGAAGGGGAGCGAAAGAAAAGTTGTCAACTATTATTTTCTGTCTAAAGAAAAAAAAAACCATTTTGTTATTGAAGGAAAGTATCGCTCGAGCTTTTCGAATTTACGACACTAGAATTATTTACGTTTTTTATTTTGCTTTCTATTTCCTATACAATAATATTATAATGGTCATCTGTACCTACGACGTTGTAAAAAAAATTTTACTGGTTCCGAAATTGGTTCTAACGATTTCGCAATGACAGTGACGGTCGTTATTATTGTCGTTTTTTTGGTATCCCGTTTTCTAAACACCGCCTTTTATACGGAAAAAATAAAATTATTTCTCTCTTTATATTATTTTGGAGAATAAACAACACACCGACCCACTTTGGCCCCGAAGTGGTCACGGCCAACATTCAGTGTAATATCTTTTTTTCTTTCGTCGAGTGAATTTCGAATATACATATATATACACACATAAATACATTTATAATATTGTTGTGTACGTGTGCGTGTACATACATATATAATATAATATATTACAAACGTTAGTTTCACTTAACGGCCATCGTCCGTGATAAATGCATTTCGGTGTAGTCATGGATGAGCAAACTCGGCGGCGAGACTCGGGTTACTAATAAAATAACCGGAGGACGTTTTAGTGCGTTTCGGGTTTTTCGATTCGAGTACATAACATAATGCACACACCCACCACCACCACCCACACGCGTACGTTTAGTGTACATTTGCGTCCAACAGTGAAATAGAAAGAAGAAAAAAATATATATCGCGTTCATTCTTACTCGTAAATTCGTCCTCTTCTTCCATTTCTGCCTCTTTGGCCAACTCTTCGGGCGTTTTCTTTTTGCGCATCAACGGATTGGCGGGCTCCTCTTGTACCGGTTCGGGTAATTCTTCTTTCTTCTTGATGTTGTACTAAAAATAAACCAAACAAAACATAATTATTATTTTATAAGCCCACGGTTAATATCTATTTTTAATCAACTTTTTTTGATTTTTCTTTTTTTGAGGGGGGTAGTATCACATAGACGTGGAGAATACATCTAATGTAACAATAATGACAACGTACACACGAAGAATCTAAATCAGCAGCATATCTCTGCGTACAACTAACTATACTGCCATCGGTTCATTATTTACACAGATATAAAAGCACACGGTAAAATGAATAAAGAATAATGATTGGAGTTTGCAGTAATAATCAACGTGCTTGTACAGCTATAATAAATATAACCGTGTGGTCCTGACTTAAATATTATTATCTCGAGTACCTAGCTTTATATACATATTATTATACATTCCAGACGGAGATTATCAATTTTTTTCGTGATCGGTTTGGCGAACATTATTTTTATTATTATTTATTTGTACATTATTTATTTATTTTTTTTACGTACGTTTAATTAATGATTAATTGCCCGTTTCAGAGGCGCGCTGGACTGTGCGGACGGTAGACCGCCGAGCAACTGGGTGTTTTATGTATTTTTTTTTTCACCGTCCAAATAGTTCTTAATGGGAAAACTAATTACGGACATCATCATCCATTCGTTTGTTAATCATTAAAAGAAGAAAAACAGACTATACACACTGCAGCGGGCTCTCCGACTGGTGCCCGTGATGGTGTGGGGAGGGGACGGGGCGGGAAGAGGGATCGCCCGGGCGCGTCTTTCTTTCCCGCAGCCGTTTTTGGTCCGACGCATTATTTTTACATAATTCTTCCATTCATTACGCACGCGCGCGCGGGTCCTTTCCCTCCCGCCGTCGACCCCCCCCCCCCACAAAAAAAAACATAATCCTTAACGCCCCTGCAGACGTCTGCCGCGGTACAAAGTAAATCCTTGTCGATTCGTTCGTTCCAAATCTCATCTCTTTTGTTTTCTTCTGCCTATGTTCGCACAGCATTACTATATAGGTACCTATAATATATAATTATTATGAGCGCGCGGCAGTCCTTTACAGGAGACAATTCTTTTATCACCAAAATATCGTGATGTTGATGGTTTACTCGTTTGAAAAATTAACAATGTGTTCGACATTTCGACGGTAAAAATATTATAACTTGGTACGAAAATGTCGTTTCCAGCCGCAGGACGACTTAAACCGACGGAAATGAATAAATTGTCCGAAAAAAACTCACATAGATGCGTAGGCCGACAAAATCGACGTGGGATGATAAAATAATCGTCCTAGTCTCGACCGCCAGACACGAGGATTTGACCGGACACGGTCGGATATTGGGTTTTTGGTGCGGGTCGTCCGAGGAGGAGGACGAGGACGAGTGGTTAAGCTGCGGTCCTACGCCGTATATAAGTATTTTCACGATGCAGGAAATCCGAGAAACGCAATGCATAAAGGCCACACGGTTCACGAGATTTATTATTGCTACACACACGCTGCAAATGCCTTTCTGCCAAAATCGAACCTCATACACGACATAAACAAAATATATATATATTATATTATCGTATCGCAGCCGGCCGCATGGAACGCTTAGGTAATAATAATAAATAATATTACACGTGAGTGTCGCAGCGGTAAGCTGGTCTCGCGAAAAAAGGCAAATCTATTACGCGACGAGACGCACAAAATAATAATATATAATAATATCATAGTATATGGTTTGCGTATTATATTATTATTATTGTAAAGGCGAGAAAATCAGATAAAATATAGGAAATCCTCTTAAACCGTTTAAAACGGTTTGTAATATTATATAGGTACTCAGCTCGATGTGAGAATAATTGTGTCGTAATTTTGACGGTTTCGTGCGCGATAAAATATATCCACGCAACGTTGAAAAAGAGGTAAAAATTATTCGAATTTCGCTCATATTACTTTGACGAGTCAGCCGGTTCTTATTTGTGTGACGTATAATATGTATTATCTTCCACGCGATTACCACTCTATTCGACCTATCGCTCAGTGTTCACCGTCTACATATAATATCATTGTATTATAACAATATAATACTATGGACTATTTATTCTTCATCGTGGCCGAAAATTTTAAAGTGCGTTCGTCATGACGTATTTTATGTACACACATATTATCATACGACCGTATTATTATATGCATATTATATTATACGATACGGTCTGAAAAGTGTATCAATATTATCCAACTGGGAGAGTTTTCGCTGTGAATGATGGCACAAGTGGTTAACAAAAATTTGACATGTACTCCTCCTATCCGATGTTATCGGGACAATAAATCAACATGGCTTGTCTCTCTGGGGCGTATACACTGGCGTCTGGTCTTGATGTGTTCCCGTTTCACGATTAACTTCCCATTCGTGACTTTTGCCCTACCCAATCGACCTAGAACTTTGAAACTTGACCGGCCCATAAACTATACATAGCAAAAACATTCTGTTCGGTTTATTATTATTATTATTTCACGTACTCGCACACACACACACACACACACACACACACACACACATCCTTACACACGTGCCCCAAACGTGTATATATATATCTACGTACCTTTTTGTTACAAACCGTGTTAACGGACAAAAGTTTTGTTTGGTCGAGCTATAGTTCCCTTCGGAAATTACTATCATTTAGCAATCAATACTCCCGCGCGCGGTTTCATTGAAAATTAAAGTGTGTGTGTACACCTACATATAGCTAGGCGTATATATATAAGCGACTTGAATTTCTAGAAACTTTTTTTTTCTTATACCATCAATCGCCATTCTATACTCCGGCAAACGTCGATCTGAAGTTTGAAAATCGTGTTTATTTTTAATATTATTCGCGTTATCCGCAATCAATATAATAATATAATCGCGGAGCGGTGTGCACTGTTTCATTGGAAGTACGGTATATATTTTAATTTATAATATAAAGTCACGGCTGGAATTCGTCGAGAAACTTTTTACTATTTATTATGGCTCGTTTTTCAATACCGGAAAACGTCAATCTGGACGTGAAAACTGTATTTATTTTGCATCCCGTTTGTGTCATTCAAAACGCTCGCTGGCGTTATGATATCGAATTCGATAATTTCATCGAATCGCAGACAACGATCGAAATTTTTTTGTTAAAACCTCGGAGGGGGCAAATGAGTTAATATTTATTTAATATAATATAATAACAGACGTTAGCCCAATTTAAACAGCAGTACACTAATAACGATGATAAAAGTTATACGACATAAAAATACAATATGAATCATATTGTGTATGGTGAGTGTATATAATACCATATAATATGTATAGAGATAGTATATATAGGTATACTTTTTGTAATAGGCTTAAATAATATTAGCCATACTATATGATTATCGAGTATCTATGTTATGTGGTAATTCAATTACATCGTGTCGTACGTAGAACACACCCGAAGCCGTATTAGTACCTTCATACAGTAATTCGCCATGGGGACGATTGTAACAGAGTTTAGAACTAATAACTATATGCACTTACAAAACGTATAATATACGATGGTTATGTATCTATAGTTTAAGGTCGAGTCTTTATGAGATGAAACTTATATATTATATTGTACAGTTGTATGCTTTGTTTTCGTAACCAATTCTATGTGGAAAGAAAGACATGATTTTAATTCAAACGAAAAACAAAAATTACAACGTTCCTAGTGTAACGTCAAACAGTTTTTTTTGTGATAAGAAATTAAAATATTTTGCACCGATCGGATTAGCATTTTTAGGAGTATCAGCTACCGATGATAACATTTTTAAAATGTATTAATAGATTCTATGTTATATTTCCATTACTTTGAAATGTAGAACTATTTGCATGACGTAGACACACGCGTCTATCCGTCGTGTTATGAGATGGGCAAAGTGAGACCAATAGCACAATAACGTCGAATATCATTTAAATATTTTACTATTTTTTTTTCAAATGTATTTTACATCAGTAGTTATCGGGACAATGGATTTTGTTGGAGAGCATTGATATTATATTTTCGCATCAAAACAAACACGGAATAGCGTTAATTTTGTTTCAATAAATCGGCAGCTCTCTAAGTAAAATTGTAACAAAATACCAAAATACCAATGTCAAAGGAGAGCTGAGTTTTTATACTTATCTCTTTAATTATTGTATTGTTCAAAGTATTGTTCCGTGTTTTAAAATAACAACCGACAGCAGTAATGAAATGTTCATCAGTATTTTTATTTTTGTCAACTAAGTTAACAACAGCAATCTAAAAATTTTTTTTTCATAAAATAGCCAATCAAAGCATCAG
Source organism: Acyrthosiphon pisum (assembly GCF_005508785.2). NCBI lineage: Eukaryota > Metazoa > Arthropoda > Insecta > Hemiptera > Aphididae > Acyrthosiphon > Acyrthosiphon pisum. The sequence continues at coordinate 95,519,973 of NC_042495.1, forward strand.
TAAACCGTGTTCCAAACGACGCATGACGTGGTCGTTACTTTTAAGTTGTGTGTAATAATAATTAAATAGTGAAATGCATTACACCATTTAAATGTATTTATCAAATAATATAAGACGGCGCAATATATAGGCAAGGTAAGGAAATATAACTCTTATTAGTCTTGGACATCGACAATAATATTATAGTGTTTTTGGAGTTCTAGACTTTTTCATGATAATTTTATTTAAATTCGCATGTTTTCATACACGAAGACCATATTATTATTATTACGAAACACTACAATCAGCACGACGACATGGTATTATTATATTATGTAATATACTCGTTCACCAAAATTTAGAAACGTCCGTACCGTCACTCCGTGCAGTTCTACCCCTTCCCCTCCATGCTCATCTCCACACCAGCTCCTTTATCCCAGCTTATGGTTGCACTGCTGCTCGACGCATATGGATTGTATAATTTTTCGAATTAAAACAATTATATTCGTTGTTACTTTAATCACGATTACACCGTGCACTTGTATTGTATTATTAACGCCTATGATAATAATACCATTATACCATGCGCCGTGTCACCGACGGCGGCCTCGGCGCCATTAAAAAACGCTCTAGTACGAAAACGCTTTGCGGGCTGTCGCGAGAACTGCAACGACACGTCAAAACGCAATAATGATATTATTTTATCGGACCAATAATAACAATTACTACAGTAACCGCTTCGGGACGAGTTCTATTTGCATAATAATATGTACGTGGGTATAATTTAGTCGGAGAAAACGTCCGCGGCGAGCGGCTAGGATTCGGCGGACGACGGCGACACCGTGAAATAATATCGTAACGCCGACGCGCGCGAATCTAGAAATTATTAATTTGCGCTGACTAAATAATAATAATATACGTACAATATTGTTATATATGTTGATAATATATATTATGCAATATAGTTTCCGTCGGTTTACGCGGATCGGGACGGCTGGTGTTTAAATAATTCGGTGGCGATCGAACGGGCGCGGGTCGGGTCGGCTACTAATTTGACAGTCGACTGCCGCGTCGAGACTCCGACCGTTTAATGATTCAGGGCGCCGCCGCCGACTCGGATTTCACGTCGTAAAATTATTAATATCGAGTCCCGGAAAACCGATTGCTCGGCGAGGTAAACTGCAGCGGCAATTAGTGTCGTGCGTGATTCTGTATAATATTATAGGTAGAAGACGACTAGGCGAGGGATCTCGCGGACGACGAGTCGTCACGTCGGTGCCCGGGCGCCGGTGGTAAAATTTTTTAACCAAAGAATTTCTTTTGATTATTATTATGAACCAGTACGAAATAACGATAACAATATAATAATAATATATTCCGCCCCACGTGACGTCATTAGAGCCGTTATTGCCGGCCGGACACTACGTCGTAAGTGATGGTATAATATACTATATTATAGTCATTGTATTGTATTATAACATGAAGGGTACAATATATTATAATAATTATTCGTCATGATCGATCGCAGTGTCGACGAAATGAATCTATTTACGCCCTTGTATCGTCTATAATAGATAGATAGTTAATGAATGTGATACATATTGTGTATTCGGAACTACTATTTTATTAGGTATATAGACATTAATAAAAAGAGACAGAAGGAAATAGGTAGTGACTTTTTAGATGATTCATATTTTTTATGGATTTAACACCTTGTAGTTCAAATATATATTTTCAAATATATTGATTTAGCACCTTTTTGTTTCTGAGCCCATTAAATGTTTTAAAAAAAAAATAGGTAAAAATCTAAATAGCCTACAAAATAATAATATGTATAATAGCCTATTGTACCTGCGCATACTTGTCGCATCGGCATTCATATAGATTTAAACGTAGCCACACAATAACAACACCGAACGATAATAATTAATATAGCATTATATTAAGCTGCCTATATCCGGTGGTCGACGCTTATAATTGGCCATTAAATCTAAGCACGATATAATAATTATTACTATACAAACGCACATTGCCGGAACACAGAATGACACACGAATTATACAATACAAGCGTTACAATATTATTATTATTATTATTAATAGTTGATCCCGCGATCAAGTCCGACGTGAGTATAAAATCCACCGATAATTGTTTGAAAAAAAAAATCGTATACAATCGAAATGTACGCTATAACAATAATAATGATAATAATATAACCTATACCATTCATTCTCTTCGTCTCGTCCGGTGCACGTGGTGCCGAAACGAAACAAAATCGATGATGGCTGCAGACGACGTGGCGGCAAATTTCGACGATTATGGCTGCAGCGTTTCAATCTGACCCCATTAGGGAGTCACATTAAATATAAGGACTCCCTACTAGAGTCAATTTGAACCACATAAGCACTACTCAGGACTTGACGATGATGGACGCCTTCTCGCACAGTAGGCTGAACGACTTGGTGTGCCATGTGAGCGTTAGTCCCTTGTCGGTCGTCTCTGCAGTGGACTGGCATGGCAGGTAGATGACACGTGTCCCGGATGACACGAACGCGAGCGCACACATTATTATTATTATTATTACATCCTTAGGGTGGTTGGTACACATAATATATATTATATCATATATTCATATCTAATACGTATCAGCCGTTTGTTGTACCTATATGCGACCCGCCTCCCGCGTGCGAGACGTTTAAAGTCGGTTTAAAGGATATTATCGATCTCGAATCGGATATTTATTGTGAACACATAAATACATATACCTACTTACGTTATATGTACGCTAAAACAGGAAACGGCGGGTCAGGTGCTGCAGCAGAGTAGTACACTCGCTCGAGCATTCTGTATACCGTAAATCATTTTTAGAGTAGACTATAAAAACGTCAAATAGCCCTTGCCCGGGGACCGAATCCAAAAAGTAAACTTGCCGAACAAACGATTCTTCCCCGCCATTACATACGTATATAACTCCGCTCAATTTCCCATCGGCATTGCGCTATTCTACCACTACCACCCCACCACCAGTCATCCCATCAAAACCATCTACCCTCTGGACGTCGAGGCCCAGCACTTTTTTCCGCGCGTGCCCCAAGGCGCACAGTCTTTTCCTTTCTCCGAATCTCCATTCGCCAACCAGCAGGCTTCTCTTTCCTCGAACACATCCTTCTCTATCTCTCTCCTAGCACCGTCACCATAATAATATATATATCCGTCTCACCGTCGAATACTGATATATATATATATATATATATATATATTATGTAAGCAACGCCGAAAGTACGATGTGCAATTTATGCCAACGTTTTACGATTTTCTGGTCTCGCGTGTACATACGCACGACATATTATTATAATAATAAAACGGCATATGAGCAAAAAAATAAAATAATAGCTCATTATTTACATTTGTGAAATGAGAAACGTTAAAATATATAATATCATATTTGTATATAATGTATATATATACCCTTACCCTCGAGTAAGGTTCTTCTTCCGCATTTACATAATTTGTTTTGTTTTCAATATGAAAGCGATTCGTTCCCTAAATACGGTTTGCCGTTATGCCAACAATATACCGTAATTTAAATTCTTATTTATAGGTAAGCGCACGTCTGTGTTATTAATATTTTCTTTGTTGTGCTCCATTATAATCTTTGAGGATTTCAGTTCAGCGTTTTTATTCTCGGGTGAAATAAAAAGTATAAATGCAAATCAAACAATATCGATGTCTAATTTAAAAGTAAAAACTTTTCAATCCCCCTCCCGCCCCACACATGCACACAGAACATAGACATAAAATGTATAATATTATAATACCGCACAGACTGAAAAGAAATAATACGCATTTTGAACTGCATATTCGACCTATAGTCGATTTAAAATGTAAATATAGCCTCGATGATCATTTTTCTGTTATCGTCGTTATTTATTCGGATCATTTTATTGGTGGAAATACATCACGACCCCATGATAATAATAATAATAATAATAATAATAATAGTAGTAATATATTATGATGAAATGTTGTTAATCAAAAAAAAAAAATAAATAAATATATTTTCGTCGACATTGTGTTTAAGCGGTGCAGTAGTTGCGGTTGTCATTCGAAAGAATTTATAGATCAATGTATTATTACCGAAATTATCGGTACCCAGGGTCGTATTAAATTTCCGGTGAAAGTATTTGTAAAAAAAAAAACAAAAAAAACTACCACCACCGACGCGGCGGCGACGACGTCGACAACGTAAAAATAAAAAACAAAAACCGAAAAGCGAAATACACGCGCGCGCGCATAATATTTTATACATGGATGTGCCGGGTAAAACATCCCAAGAGAAATAAACCGTATTATATTATTATAATACGAGCAGGTCGCGTATAATGCGCGAGAAGTTTTCGCGTTTGAAATATTTTCGCTTTCGTTGAAATTTTCATCGTTTCGCTTTTGGCGATCGTAACAACAACTACTCGTGCGTATAATATTATAATGCAATATGCGTAATAATAGAATACAGCTGTATTATAATATAGGTACGGCTACGAAGTGCTGTGGCAGTAGTATATAATAATAATATAATATATCACACCGATAATAATAATAATAATTATTATAAAAATATTAATAATATTTCGATACCTGTAAACTGCGCAGTGTATAGACGAGTAGCGTAGCGTCGTCTCGAGACGTATAATTTTTCGCTACGATAACATTATTTTATTTTAATAACAATAAAAAACATTAGAAATGCCGCGAGGAGATAAGACGATTAGAGCGGCCGCGCGTGTGCATTACATACAATTACGATGTTATCATATCTACAATAATCATGTGCGTTTTATTACGGCGCCGACGACGACTTACTTATAACCTACCTACGTAAATGAGCTTATGATACGCGACGAATCGAGTCTACGGCGAATGTATAACGCGATAAATCTACAAACACGGGTGCCTACATGTATATATAATTTATAATATGGGTGTATGCCGTAAAAGCTGTGTGCGTGATAATAATATAGTGTATTATATGCATATTTTGTGATACGCGTAGGGGTAGTTAGGTAATTTACGTGTATGCACATCGGAGCTTGTTGAAAAGACATTTTAAGTTCTAAAACAATATAACGAAACAATATCATATACATATTATTATGGGAAAACTCACACGACGATATTATATAATGTATAATCCTTGCGATATAATAATATATATATATATATGTCTTGTAGGTATACCCATTACCCGTCTAACGAGTTGAACACTCTTCCGCGTGTGTCGTGTCGTCGTCATAGTCGTCGGCATGACAAAGTTATTACGACTTCGGTGCGTGTGCATAATACATTATACAGATGGTAATAATAATAATAATAATAATCACTATCGAACGCATAATATACCGCGCACGATATCAAATTGTACACCTAATAAAATAAATATTAACCTAATATTAGGTCAACGATAATGATAATAATATATTATGTTTATAATATATTTTTTGCCGTTTGGCATCGTTCTAACGTTATAGATATTTAAATAAAAATATACCTTTTATTTTTTTCACTAAACTATATTATACGTGTTACTCCGACGCTGCCCTCGAAACGTGATTATGGAGCTGACATAACGGTTACTTTTTTTTTTACGTTGAACTTTTCGGAACTTTTATGGGGTTGAGAATTTAGGTGGTTTTAAATCGATTTTTTTTTTTTTAATTGTCTGGTTCATGTTAATATTATGTCTTTTTTCGCGAGGACCTGCAGAGTTTTTCTAACTCGGCGAAAGTTAATTTCAAGAAAAAATATAAAACTAATTACCAGCAGCGTCAAGTTGATAGTTATGTCTTTTTTCACACGCGATTTTACTCAGTGAACATCGATGACTGTACACGATAGATTTGCCACAATGGTATCGAAATAATAGATTATTAAATATTGCGCCTGTCTGATCGATTCAGCCCCAATTAGCGATTCGTCATGATCTATTGTTTTATTTATTAATATACACACGCGTGTGTTTTATCCGTCAGCTTACAAAATTACAACAAAGCACATTTTACGTTCAAGTAAGTTATAGTCAATTTTACTATGTCGATTTAATAATTTAATTTACTAATTATAAAATTTAAAAGTAAAACAGTTAATAATCAAGGGCATCTCGGACACTTTTATTGATATTTAAAGCGAGTTATGATCATTTTTAAAACGTGCATAACTTGTTTAATAACGATCATAATACGTGCATAATACTATTTTGTAAAATTAAAATATCAGCTGAAGCCTCCTAGATGCACTAAATAACAATAATCTTAACTTATACTGTACAATAGATCAATTTATTATTTTATGAATAACAGAAATATAACTTATAAAACAGATTGATATGATTTACATAATATTATGATTTGCTATATGATATTAACATTTGCTAATAATTGGTATCGTACATTCGTACAATGTGGAGACATCATCAAATCCGGAGTGTGGCGTCCACTTAAGTACCAGACGTATACAACACGCATCATTATCGTATATTATTATTTTAGGGATTAGCGATTATAATAAACGAAATCATAAGCTTTTCGAGTGTATAGTAGGTATTTTGAGAATAGACTCAATATTATATCTAACTGCGTAAACGAGCCCTGCAGAACTGGCTCGATAAAACACAATACTAAGCACGCACGTATTATGCGGAAGTTGTCGCGGTAGGCGATCGATATACGCGTAATATATTAATGCATATACGGCACGGTCGGCTCATTTTGGATTCCTACGACGTCCCACTGTACATATATTATATACACAATCTAATACGATTGTGCGCACCTCCAGCAGTAAGGTCGCGTGTACATTCCTACTGTAATATTATACGCCTCCAGTGATATATTAATATATTATTATTATTGTTGTTGTTCTTGTTGTTGTTGTTGTTGATAATAGTGTTATTATCATACGGGCATATCGATATGGAGGGAAATCGGACACGTAGATAATAATAATTAGCAATAATATCTGTATCGTATATTATTATGATGAACGTATATCCGAGACGGAACTGCTGCTGCAGTTTTACGGGATCCCCGTGAAAAACTTCTGAGATACTATGCATTTTTTTGTTCGACGGAAAACAAGCGCCATCCGTACACGAACAGCCACTAAAAGCCGGATTCAATCGCGTACACGTGGACAAGGACGTTTGACTTGGGCGACCCGGACAGGACCGAACCGCCCCACAATCACAATTTTTTTATATACTCTGCAGGTGTGAGAAGAGGTCTTCTCGACTTCGGTGATTCCAACACCTATGACCTTTCGTTACTGTATAGATGTTCGCGGGAAAACATGTTAACGATATTATACAATCTTCATCACACGTCGTTAATATTATAATATTATGGATGAATGGGGGGCATCGTGACGTATTGTACGAATTAAAAATATTTATAATAGAATTTGTTTGATTCTTAAGTTATTATTGAATTTTAAGTCATTACATTTTTTGTTTCTAATTATTAATAATTTAAATGCCACAATATTAAAATACTACATATTTTTAATTAGGTATCTGAAACTTCAAATAATTCTACTTAATCAATAATTTTTGATGCTAGAGACCAAAATGTTATTTTTCACTGTGAATATTCGTTATGAATCTGTTTAATATATATCTTATTATGGATACATAAATAAACTAAAGTCGTTTCCTGATTGGTTTTGTATTTTTTTGACATAAGATTATTATAATTTTAGGATTATTTTAATAATGATTTGAATTGAATTATTTATAAGCTATAATTTTTAACCTACCTACCTCATATAGTAATTAATAATATAACATAAATATTAATTATACTATACGTACAATTAATAATGATAATACGATCACTGATTTATGAGAACAAACGCAAACCAAAATTTATTTAAATTGAACAAACTCGAATCAAATTTGCAATTTTCATTCGTACACAAACCGGGTGGTTTTTATATTATACCACATTACTGGAACCAAACTTGAACCAGAACATTTTGTTTATATTCGTGATATATAATATTTATTCTAGTTATTTCTAATACACATATAATTACATTTTTTTAGGTATTAATTGGATATAAATTCATCAATATTAAATATAATAGTTTGAGTGTACCATTAAACGCAAAAAGAAATTATAAATTCAGACTGAATATTTAGGCATTTGGTTATTACATAGGTTCAAATATATTTGGAAATTTCTGTTCGTTTTTCGAATAATTCGTAACTGATAAAATATGTTAATAGTATAATGGTGTTAAAACTGTTAAATAATTTATGATTATTCAAATAAATGGAATTTATAATACTTTACATTCGAACCCTTTGCCATTGATCATTATAACAATATGACCTTATTATACAAAAATTACACTGAGCATAATATGCACTGCAGTCGTGGTTGCACGTAAACGATGGAGCCCTTGTCGTATATTTGACGGCCAACGAGACCACTCAAATTTCGATTACAATTATTATTATCTTCATATCTGTCTACTATACATACACACACACACACACACACACACACATAATACAATTTATTATATAGTTTGACGAATATTATATATGATATTATATTATATAGAGAGGTATATATGAGTTTTAAACGGTTCAATTTCCGGTGAAAACACGAAACCACTCCAACGCGATGATATATATATGAAAATAGTATTGCCGCCAAAGACACTTGCACGAGGGAAAACCTTTATTTTTTTCTACCCACTCTTCGCCACCGCCGCCGCCGCCGCTGTACCACCTGTCATAGCAGCGCGAACAGATACGGCACACTGAGTATTTATTTTTGCTTTTTTTCTTTTCCCTCTTTTTTTTTCCTTCCACCCGTTGTTGTTGTTGATTGCGAATTTAATCTATCGCGAGGACTGAGGCGTGCAGAAACGGGAAATTGCGGTGTACTGCCAAATCGAATTGTGAGCCCAACGAACCGCACCGACGGCGGTGGTAAAAGAGATTGCTACCCAGCGCTGACTGACGCGCGTCATACACCGTCCATACCGCAGCTGCCTTGCCACCACGCCACAGCGGCAGTCTCAACGTTTCGCATTTCGTGTGCATAATAATATATAAACTATTATTTTGGTTCGAGATTTCGTTCGCGACAGTGATAATTATTACCCCAGAAACAATACATTTAAGTCTATACGAGCAGCTCTGCCTGCACAAGTCTGAAGCGGTATGTATAATGGGACTATACGTGCTGCAGAAGTCAAGAAGACGTATTTCGAGACTCAGCAGTCGTATAATATATTTTATAATATCATTATCTGTCTGCTACCGCGTTCGTTAATGTCGTGAAATGACGAAAAATTGTCAGAGGTAGAGGTAATTTGATACCGAAAGCGTCGGAAAAAACCCGCACCAGTCTTAATTGATAATATAACTTTTCGTCTTGGAAATGCGATATGCTAATATATACGGGAATGTCATTTGGAAAAGTGATCTTTAAAAGACCTCCGGCGAGCGGCGTGGCGTATTAATTCGCACGAGTAGGGCAAAATCGACTTAACATAATTATTTTCCGGTAATCGCGAGCGATTTTAGTCGGACCTGAATCGCGTTTTCAGCTTAAATTCACAGGCGTAATTTGGAGAGGAGGTACGTGCTCGGCGCCCTCCAAATGATCGGTCTTAATTCATGCTATTTATGGCTTATTATAGATCTCGTTTTATATTCATAAAATTAATAATAATAATATGTTTAGTACAAATAATCTACATGTTGTAATAATTATTGAATGATATGTGAGGAGGAGGGCACTGCTCACAGGGGCGCTCGTCAATGTAAGACTATCGGAATAAAATATAGAAGGTTACCTTATTCTCAGCGTTTTCCTTGAAGCTGCACCCCAAGTCGAAAGGCCGGGATGTGGTGATAAGGGGGGGGGGACACACAACCCGGCTGCTGGGCTGCAGTTCAAAACGGTGGAGAACGCGGAGTAACGAACGCATTCAGGGAACGACGGATCGGGCGCGTGTAATACTGTGTTTCTCTCGTTTGCCGAAGAAAAGTAAAACGGAAAACCTTTTAGGTAAATTAATCTGTCGGAATCGGGCTAGCGCGCGAGTGGGGGGGGAGGTCCCGGAGGAGGCATCGGCATCGGTGGCGTTTTATCCGGCCGCTAAAAGCCCGAAATAGCGTGATAAATGGCACTGATAAATATAAAACGCTTTGCGGAAAGGCCGTTGGTAACTATACACAGACAGACGCACACACACACACACGATCTCCGAAACACTATTATAGTCCTCGCAAGTATACTACACCTATATACCTATATATGTATGTGTTTGGCGCTTTTTCTTCTCCGTTATATTATATATACCTGTGTATATAGTATATTGACTCCACCGCCGCCGCCGCCGGACCTCTCGTGTAATCCGATATTTTTCACGTTCGCGTAGGCGCTGACGTTGTATAGATGGATCGGCCATCGATAAACATTATACACGTAGAGGGCGACACATCATCGCGGCTTTTATACAGTGTTAGGTATATATCTATATTATATAACTATACAGTATATACACATATGTATAGGTATGTAATAATAGTATACTTTTTTACGAGGGTGACGTGAAAAATAACCACCGCCGCCGTTTGATTTGCCGATTGTGATTTTTTTTTTTTTTCTATTACTATTACTTTTGTTGTTTTATATGTGATTCCGCAGAAAACGAAAACAAAATTTAAACGAATTGTAAGGATCCAACTCGTGTAGTACTCGTTTGCTTTGAGATAATCTGACATTTCTATTATTGTAATTGAATGACGACCGTTCTTTTATCTCGTTCTCTTTCTACTATATCTATAACAACTCATTGTTGTCGTATTATACGTTCCGTGTAGGAAACCGCACGAATACTTCAATAAAACATCATACAACTTTACCATACATATACAATACACAATATAATATAGAAAGAGCGTATATCTGACTGGGAAAAAAAACACTCGTTCACTCCGCAGCAGAGGATATTATGCCGATATATTTGTTTTCTTACAAACAGCAACAACAATAAATACCATGGAAAAATGTAAGACAATCGATTACTTTTTATTGAAGTCATTACGCAAACAATCGTTTTTACTATTCGAGAGGATGATAAAAATACGGTTTTGAATTATTAAAACGGTACAAAATGTTTATAACTTTCATATTACTATGGAGAGGAAAAAAAACGTAAAATAAGTGCATCGTATACGATGTACTTATTTTCCGTGTTTCTATTATATAGGTACCTACGCGGCATGTACATAATAGCCCGGGCATGCGATATATAAGGGACATGGCAGGTATATACGACTGCAAAGGTATACATTTTTAATCTTTGAACGACTTTTTTTTTTTTTACAACGCTTACAATAGAAAACAAAAAATATCAGATGAAAAATAAAGGGAGAGAAAAAAACAAACGTAAGGTTTTTGGCATCGGACCCGGTCTGGAAATTGCTTTGGGTAACAAAGAACCCTCCGCCCACCATTACCTCTATATGCCTATATCACAAACCTTATCTGGCCTGAAAAATATGTAGACCGTCCTCTCGTTGTCTATGTATATAATATAATATTTATGTGTGTTTAAGACGACTATACACCGTGGCGTAAACTACGCGGTGCGTAAACAATATAACGACGGTCCTACCCCGGGCCCGAGGCGTCGTGGTGGGTGTGGTCTCGGTGGTGTCGCCGAGATTACGATAACACTTAGGAATCAAGGACCTCCAGGCTAATAATTTTTGGAAGAGGAGGTGGCGGCTGTTTGACCGCCGCAAACTTGCCGTATGGCTAAACGGGAATTATCATCTTTATCTCTCTCTCGCTCTCTCTCTCTTTGTGTCTCTGGTCGAAAATTAACTTATGTACATAATATTATTAAGCACGTGTACAAAGCCTAATTTCAATATCATAAAGTATTAACGGCTTGATCCGATTCCCGGCAGCCGTAAAGTAACAACTATGTATATACGCCGTCCGACTACAAAGTACCAACACGTGTATATAATATTATAAAATGTTTAATACCTACGTAGGGCTTAAAAAACACGTTTGGGCTTGATTAAAATATATGTAGGTAGGTACAGTGTACACACGTGATAATTTTCGATTGTGGTTTTTCGCACGGCATGGCGTACTAAAAATATTTGTATTCGATCGCACCCGAACGTACACCCGAATCGATGATAACGAATTTAACTCGGCAAAACTTTTCCTAGTCGGCTTTTTTCCGTACTATATTACATACGACAACGTCGTAATGCTTATAAACTTTTCGATTCGCGGAAACACAGAGCGATGTAGCCGTTGCCGGATGAACGGTCGCCGACGAATGCAGTTTCCGCTGAGTTAGGAAATATTATTTTTTTTTTATATATATGACATAAAACTATGATATCGTCTGCACCGAGACAGACGTCGCGTCGATGTCTCCGCGAACCGATATCGTCGTCGGGCGTGACGGCCGGGTGAGGCGGTGACTTTAGGGTGTAGATTCTTTCACCGAAATTGAGTGTGCGTCCGCGGGGCTAACAGTCAAACGCCCCGCGTAATTGGATTTCCCGTGCCCCGCGGACACGATACGCGGTGCGGGCGTGTGTATTCTGGGCGGCAAATTTTAGAAACGGCCAGACTTTATCTATATATTATTATTATATCATATTATATTAAATTGTCTGAAAGTCAGCTATGCGTCGGTTCCGGTCACGCGAAAACAACGATCCGGCTGGTTCATCCCGATCGTTTATCCGTATATACAGACGTATTCTTTTATTATTTACAGATGTCATCATCAGAATTATAGTTACCCTCGATGTATAATGCATAATTAATAATCGAACCTACCAAATAAAACCATTGTACACATATATATATATATATATAGGTATTATAATATTGACAGTCGGCCTTCAGACGCGCATAGGAAATTGTATTATGCAGCTGCAGTATATATACCTATATCATATTATAATAATGTATTGTTTTTCATCCTTTTAGAGGCTGCGTGCGTGACAGGTGACTGGCGAGTGTGTAGTTGTGACTTTTATATACCTACACATGAGCAAATTATAAGTTGGCCTCGGCTGGCCGGTCTCCGGAAACGAGACATCACAAGTCTCGGAGGACGTTTCCTCGGCCGTCATTCGATTCCCAGCGCGCCAGAATCTCCAGCGGTCAGTCCGCCATATATTATATTAGTGTTGTATATCAGGCATTGCAGTCTTTCGATATAATATATTAATATATTTCACAATCTGCACAATACTATAATAGTATAATGTGTTTGTATATTATTATTTGTTCGCATCGGATTCTCGTCCTCCAGCCGTCGTTGAGGAATATTATACTGCCATTTGATATAGATAGCGAGAGTTAGAGAGAGAGAGAGAGAGAGAGAGCGTGAGAGAAAGAGTGGGTGAGAGGGATAGTGATAGAGAATATCAGACGACACATCGATATGATACACAACCTCCCCCGAACATGCTGCACGCCGGCGTTGATTACGGAATTCGGGTCAACGAGTTATAATATACTGTTATCGCATCGACGTAATCTTGTACCCAACTGGCGTTTCCCAAGTGGCAAGATCGGTTTTCGGCGCAAGAAAGGCAAATTTATGATGATTCAACACTCCACGCAAAATCGCATTATCATAATCAGACTATAAACATTAAGGATTTATAGTACCATATTAATATAATATATATTATTATTACATTATTATCATACGCGCATGTGTCGAAATCATTATTATTATAATAAAAGTAGGTAGTTTATTGTATGTATATTATATGCGTAATGCGCATAACGATATAAGATATTGTTGTAATAATATTTAGCGTGAAAATGTTCATACTAATATAACTTAATATAAACGGTATATTGTTGTAATAAAAACATTCGTTTACGATAATGTGGTCGTAATGATATAATATCACTGTATATATAGATATATAACGTTTGAAATAGTAAGTGAACTGCAACGTATCGTATAAAATAACTGTAATTTTATAGTTTATGTTTTTAAAATATTAAACAGAGATGGAAGCTTAAAAGATACTTTAAACGAGTACGTATGGTTGAAAAATGTAAATGTATGATATTTTTAGTACGAAAAAAAATGGAACGGTGTTTTAATACGTATTCTAAGGTAGGTATATTATATTAACGAAATCATTTATTTTTATGTTCACGGAAAAAATATGTTCAAAACTAAAATTCATAATTTAACAGTATTAAATGAAATGGAAAGAACGGATACTCTCATTAAATTATATATATATATTATATATATAAGTATATATGTATATAGATTCGAAACGTTAAAAGTTTTAATTTAAAATACAGAAACTTTATTTCACTCGGGGAACGCACGAACTATGGACGTACAGAATTGTTTATGCGAATTTACATTAAACAATTACTCTGGGAACGGATACGAAGTAATTTGTTTAATTATCCGACTCGATAGTCGATTAGGTGTACATTTTTCATTTTAGGTCGGTTAAACTCTTACGTAAAACGATTTTGTTGTACGTTTTTTTTTTTGCCACCAGAGCGTATAAATTAAAAACAAAACTAAAAACCACGCGCGAGAGAATCGGTATACGAAGATAACAATAAAAATGTATACAATATATTATTATATTGCTGTGCTTCATAGTATATATATAATATTATATATATATTATATCGACGACACTGTGCGATCGCGGTATTCTATAATACAATACTTATATTATACATTTCACCGCAATATATAATAATATATTATGTATGTATATAAACAGAGTATTTTGGCGTTATATTATTCCAAGTTGCTCGCCAAAAACTAGAGACCGGTGTTTTCACGCGCATTGGCATCCGGCCATATAATATATATTGTGTTATATAGACGCTTATTCAATGCGGTTCTGAGCCACCGACGTGATATCATCATAACAAATATAAAACTTGGCCGAGGCTCGCCTAGACATCGGTGTGGGATGGTTTTTGGTGGTTCCCGGATTCATAGGCGGCCGGTGTGAGATATTTACGTTTATATTCAGACCATACTGTATATATATCGTATAATTATGATCGCGTACTACACCGGGATCCATATCGACGCACTATAGTCCTCTATAATAATCGTAATCCTCGAAACTCGCACCGCTGTGTATTAGCGATACTCCAACCTCACGATGCAAACCGACTCGTCCAGCGTGGCTGCAAAGTCGAGTGTAAGATAGGCGTGTTTTTGCAATACGACAGAGAAGGCGTCCTCGAGTGTGGTCGATTTTTGTATGTTTTGTATATATTTTTATTTTACGATTATATCTGTATGATGATAAAAAAAAAATGCAGTCATATATTTACATGATACAAAATAAAAAAATACTGTTATACATATTACCACTTTATAGTCTATAATAAACGGTATTAATATAGCTGCAGAAGGTAAAGTGTTGAGAAAAACTAAAAAGGTTGATTAATGCCACGCGCGTGTGGGAGAGCGATTCTTCCGTATCGATGTTTGTGCTTGAAAAACTTGCAAACATCCCTCCACCTATCCCCCTTTGATCGTCCACCGGACTGTGCGACGGGCACGACACCGTTATTAATCTATATGGTACGGTGCGCCCGTTATTTGTCGCCTATACACAGTGGTGCACACGCACATATTACAATATTATACGGCCGATGTATGTACACGTGGCTCTATATTGTTATTATTATACCAGTATATACCAGAACGGTTTAATAATATATAATAACGCCCGAGTGCCCTCGGTGTACACGGGATGGCGAATTTCGGAAACCGACGACGTGGACGTGCGCGTGCGTACATCTGCGAGTTGTGTTTAGTGGTGTGCGTGTGTGGGTGTGCGTGTGTGGGTGTGTGTATCTGTGTACATAGGACGGTACAATCGAGCTCACCAAAAGTTGTTATCTCGTTTACGTATCCCGCGAGGCCGTACACTGGCCGACCCTCGTTTATCATAACTATTTATTATTATTACTGTGCGTACTATATATATGTAATATTATTAGGCTTCGTATACTGACACGTTTTAACAGATTGCGGCGACCGCGACGGGGCGCACAGCGGTCCTCTCGTAAGCAATTACTTCCGTGCGCACACGTATAGTCACCGTATACAAATGACATTGTATGTACGTATAATAATAATATGTAGTCGTAAGTTAAACAACACGTCTTGTCAAAACCACATTTGACGAATAAGACTTTATCACCATCATCACGTTACCCCGAGAATATCTACATGCAATATACGCATTTATTTTATTAGAGTTTTAAAGTTTTTAAAAAAATAAATAAATTGAAATTTAGAAATGATTTTAATGTCAAACAGCAGCATTTGCGCTATTTTAAAATGCATTTTTATGACGATTAACGTTTGTCGGTTTATAAAATTACCGTTTTATAGTATGAAACCATCAGTTATATAATATTCTGATTTGTGTTCAAACGTAATAACTGAATCCTATAGGTAGGTACTTTGTGTGGTATGACTTCCGACTACGGTGTGAGACTATGAGTGTTGGTAAACTTAAAACTTATCTGATTAGTGACCGTCGAAACATCAGAGGTGGCGGATACTTGCGAAGATGGGTTGCTATGTTAGGGTCCTGTTCTACGAATCGCAATAGTCGCTATTTATGAATCTTTGATATCAACTTTGTATTCATAAGGTTTCTTGGTATTGTTATTTTTAATATACAACACACAAGTCAAATCCACATCCGACAATATAATGTATATACCTACTAGGTACAATAACTATAAATGTTTGCTTTCCGAAAAAAACTATAACTTTTTTATGTTTTTTATGTGCGTTTTAACATCGTAAAATAAACCTGATGCTAGTTGCTCAGCTGACACTATTTTATTTAGGTAGCCGAATAGTTTTCTTTTAAGAATTATCAACACTGATTTTATTATATTATAATACTACGTGAAATTTGCCCAACGTTAAAAACTCGTATATTATATTATAATATTGTTGAACAAGTATTAAAAAAAAATTCATAGCCATTAGGTATCCGTTAATTTAGAACAAAAAACTTTTTACATTATGTCAAATAAGATAATTATAATTTATAAGTAACCTGATCATTTCTTTGATAACCATAATACAATTTCGGGTGTTTATATTAACTTCACATTAAAATAGTAAGAAACTAAAAACATCATAATGGAAAATACACCATAATGAAGTTTAACTTAAAAACAAATTACAATAAATTAATAACAATTTTGTGTTATTTGTTTTATGAATACAATTTATAAAAACGAATTCACTATGAATAAGAGTAATAATATTAAAAATATCACATTAATAAGTTTCAACTTTAATTATATGTATATATTCGAAAAAAAAATTAATTAAAAAATATAGTTTACCTAAAATCAATGAATTACTAAAATTAAACTTAAAATAGAACGTCGTTATACGTTTAATAACAAAATATAAATGTATTAAAAAAACATATTTTTCGAAAAAGTTTATCGAATTAATTTACTTTAACAAAGTGTATAAAGAAAGTTATTAATATTCTAATAAATAATTTCAATGTCTACAAAAAATAATGTAAATTAAAATAAAAAAAAACATAAATTGTTCGGATATAGTACGATCACGTTGATAACGAATTTGTTATAGAATTTTCGTTCAAAGATATTTATAATAGTTCAAAAAAACAGTACCTATACCCACTTATATTTTACAACTGTCCTTTAAGGTGAAAAAGTTAAGAGAAAAAAAAATTAGAAAAATCTAATTCTATAATACACCTACAACTTCTTACATACTAAGTGCGCTTGTTTGCTCCAGCTAAATGTTCGACGCCATGTTGTTTTATGATTTCGGGACAGGATCGCAGAGTAGGATAATATTATTATTATGATGATATAAAAACGACGACTAGAACCACTCGCTAACCACGAGACATCGTATTGCTTAATGAGAAGGAGAACAACTGCCATAGTTATACAAGCCTTTGAAAAAAAAAAAAATGCCGAAGGAGAAAAAGTTTCCTTTCGCACCGCGTACGCTCATTATTGCAGACAATAATAAGGTCGATGGCTGGCCGCAGAATAAACTGCGTTATCATCCACTCTGGCCGCACAATAATTCCGAGGAGCCTCGTAATGTGGCAATTTTGAGCAGTCCTGACACTCGTTTTCGAGACAAAATATTATTATCGTTATCGTTATTATATCGTCATTATTACCTATTAGAGCACGTTTAATTAACAGCGCCACTGAGGAGCACTGCAGCAACAGCCTTCGGATATCATATACCGTCCAATGTTATCATCGTCATGCCGCTCGGAGGTAGAATAATGTCTCTCGTGCAATTAAACTCGAAAATATTCGAGACAAAATATTAAAAGTGACGTCTTATGTCTATAAGTAAATAGGGTTGTACGAATCGGACGTCAACAGTATTATAACCGAGTGGCCAGGATTTATTTGGAAACGCTATTTTTTTATACGCTTGGAATACAATTATTCTGATGAAAAATCTATACGTTATCTAGATAATGTCCAATGTTAATAAAAAACATGTTCATCGCATATTTCTGCATACAGTTGCATTTTTAATACAAGCGATTAATAAGTTTCTATAAATATATCAAGAATTTTTTTTTAAATATAACAAAGCTTTGTTCCGTGACAGTCACAGAAGTTTTTTATTTGATAATTTAGATGAATACCCATATTATAACTTCGTGTTTTTCGGGTAATAATTTAAAAGATATTTGAAAATCATAATTATTTTTATTTTTTTTTAAGTGCACGTACCTAATATACATAATATAAATTTAAGCTGAATTCATAGTTTCTCAAATATTTTAATCATATTGCAAATTGTAAAATGTTAAATTAAATACTTGCTTTGAGAATGATATCATAGTCATGATTGTACAAAAACGTTGATTGCAATACTATTACATCACCTACTCATAACGACACTGCGATTTCTTTAAAAACCAAAAGTATAATAATATAATACACTTATTTTTTCGATTATTACGTTGCTTGTATTTCGTACAGAATATTTTCAAAGTTCTATTCATCATCGTAATAATGTCTGTATATTTCGCAATGTTCTTCGCATTTATTTCACGTAGTGTATGTGTGAATATACACGTATTATAGTTAATAATGTTTTTGGCATACAATTCCTGGCCCTAATTATAACAATAGTTTTATTATCTTACGAACAGATATTATGTGAGCGAGTAGTATTACTATACACTGGTAACGGCGACGGTCGTAAAAATCTCAAATTGTGATGCGACAATCAGTGAACTCTATAGTGCACGACAAACGCAATTAAAACTTTGGAAAGTAATAGTTTCGTCATATATTATTGTATAACGTACAATGTGCACATAATATATATATATATAAGTGTAAGTATAACGTAATTGGTACGTCGGAATAGTATAGAGATAAAACCAAGTTATACAAATCGTCAGGACAATAAAAGCTCGCTGTGGATTATAATTAGTTTTTTCCCTTCTTCCCAAATCCAAACCTCTAAATCACGAAACGATAAAAAAGAAGTTTAAATATATTATGTTTATATAATATATGTATGTAAGGACTTCGAGGAGACGTCAAGTTTTTTTTTGTTTTCAGAGATAAATTCATATGGAAAAAGAACGGCATAAAAAACGAGTATATGTGTTACGAGTGCGTTTTTGTTTCGACCAATGGACGTTGATTAAATGAGACAAGAATTAAAAAGATTAACAAACATAAAAGTCGCGATAACCAACAAAATAATATGTTCGTCGAAACTTGTGTTAAAATCGTGACAATTATTAAAAGTCATTATGTGGTTCAAACAATCGGAATTGCATCTCGATGCAATGACGGAATCGGCGGACACAAATAAAATTATATCTGTGAAAATTGATACTGTGCAAAATCAGTTGCCAAGTTGTAATTTATGGGTGCTATCGTATTACATCATATTGCACAAACTAAAATTATAGGCACTTCGTTATAGTTTCATGATTTTGATCAACGCACTTACGTGGGGCTGACTATTTAGTATAGGTAGCTCGTCTACATAGTATCGATTCAATTAAACGTGTTAATATCGCGATTAGCGTTTTGAGTGACAAGAATTGTCATCGCACGCATTGACACGAGCAATCTACTGTAATCGTAATATTTGATATATTTTACAAATGGCGGATTATCATAATATAGCGAAATTGACAATAATTTCAACTGAATTTTATTTATATTATTATATACGGTATTCGTGTTTTCTGAGACAATCACGCATATTATATACTCGTTGACCGTATTATCTTAACTGAGATAGAGCGTTATTCCAGTTATTATTGTCGTCATCATTGTTGTCGTAGTTATTACTATTATTATTATTATCTGAACGGTATGGCGAACGAAAAAAAAAAATAGAAAAAACCTCGGAAAAACCCTACCTACTGCTGTCAAATCTTTTGAGTTTCGTTCACCCACCATGACGGTGGCGGTAGGAGGTAGCGTTACGACCAGACCACCGTAGGTCAGAGAAGAGAATTTTATTGCGATATTACTCTCCGGCGCCCCGTGACCCACCCGACTTAATATAAATATATATATAAAGAAGGTTATTAACATCATTATTTTACCTTATCTCGGATTTCTTGTCTCATTTTCTCCCGCTCTTCCTCCATTTTGCGGTGTTTCTCTTTGCGTCTTTCTTCGGCCTCCCGGATCGCCTCCAAACGTTCCCTCTCTGCTTCTGCGTTTTTCTCTTTGTCCTCGGCTGATTCACCGCCATCGCCCACTGCCCCTGTAAAATACAAAAATTAAAAATATAAATAGGCTTTTTCGTGTGATTTGCTGCAAAAATACATAACTATGATCATATATTATTATCATAACGCGGTGCAAGCGGAGACGTCAAGGATTATTATAACAATACGCGCAATAAACATATCATAATTGTATACGATTATACACAAATATATTATTATGATTATTTTTTTTCTGTCCGTCGAAAATAAAACCGATTTAACCACAAAAGTCATATATTCTAATATTATACTATTATTTATGCGGTACCATACGATGCCACGTTGCCTCATAATATAACGTTACCAACTATAATTCGCAAATCCTTAAATATTGTCGACGGTGACTATTATTGTTTCAAACTATCGTTACAGATATATTGTTAATGGATATAAGTTTATGGGGGCGGTGAATAATATTTAATTTATTTTTATTTTTTTAATTACTTTATACAGAACATAATACTTTAAGCCTTCGATTCCGATTAATCGCAGGCGTATATAAAATACATAATGAAACAAACGAACCAGATGAATTTGATTAATTTACTATAATGTTTCGAAAAAGTTTAATGCCGGCGACGTGTACGATATTTTAATTGGTAACTTCAATTCAAAGGCTAGAATGTATTTATTTTTTATTCAGATAAACTGAACTTTTAATTTATTATAAATATATGCAAACAACCAAGTGTACATAATATTATATTATTATATTATTATATTATTATATTATTATATGATACAAAATATGAAAAAAAAATTATTACAGTGTTTATTATGGAATTATTAAAATCTCTGAAACCACGAACAACCTTATTGATAAAAAAATAACGGTGTTTTGTTTGCGTGGAAAAAACTTAATTTAGAATTTTATTATTTATATTTTATACAATTAATTACAACGTTCAAAAAGCACGAGCACGAAAAACAAACAATCGATTACACCGTCTTATATAATAAAACACTTAATTTCGCGACAATAACCTACTTGGCCGCACTCAATGCACGTAACTCGTAATATTAATATAATATAATATATATATTTTGAATTTATATCAATATTAATTATTTTCAATGGTTAAATAAATTACAATACTTGCCGACACGGCGTCTCAGAGAGGCAATTTTGCTACAGCCCTGTAGTGGGAGTATTTTAACGTTATAATTATCGTAATTGGGTAGGTACCAGTAAATCTGGTTAAAAATTAAAAAACATCAATTATTGGTAGGTGTAAGCTGTGATATTATTATGAGAATTACCGAGTTTATTGTGATAAAATATTATTATTTTTTTTCAAACGTCCATATTATAAGTATAACGACCGAGTGATATTTGACCCTCATCCTAACTACCACACGCATATCGCGGTGCACGTGACCGAACGAACCGAGTATAGTGATAAACAGTTCCCAACAGTTCAGTGGATTTTCGAACGGAAAAAAGAAAACTCGGATGAACCATGGCTCTTACCCGAGGTGCAATATATCTTATAAACGATTAAATAGGTAAAACTTCGTCCATATAAACGGGTTTCGATACCGCCATGCATAGTATTCGCTTTTCCACGACTGTTTGCTTACATTTCGTTATTCGATTGCTATCAAGAAACAGCACCGCCGTCGCCACAGCGTTTCAGTATTTACAGAATTCAATTTGTGGTTACGTAATTCGACGGAGCCGTTTTAGTGTATTAACGGCGGCGGCGGTATTGTTGTCGTGGAGTGCGCCGCGTGTGCATGCTTTATATTGGAATTAGCGCTCGTGGCCTAAAACCATAATAATTCATGATTGGTTTTGAGTTTCTGGGATTTACAATAATGATTTTGTATTACGATTCCGGTCGGGATTAAATTTAATACACGGGTATAACGGGGCGCACATGGTCGTGTTGTACAAGTGTATAGTACGACGTATGCAACGCGAAAAACACATAATATAATAATAATTATGTATACACCGACCGAGGAAAACACGACGACGTACTCGGGTGGACGTATTTTGTAAAACATAATATTTTTTTTATTTTTAAGTCACCGCAAACGGGAATTCGTATGAAAATGGCGGTCGGACGACGAATAACCGCGCCGTTACAACCTGCTTCAAGCCCATCGAATCTTTTGATCGTCATCGAAACAAAACCTACGTCGTAAGGCTCTATTCGTTTTGGCTAGATCGCAGTTAAAATTAGTGTGTCTGTAACCAACCGTTCAAAAGTGTTATTACGAATTTCCCACGTAAATCCCGAATCGACCCGAATTAGGTCAACTACTTCGCTGTATTGCCAAATAATATTATAAAATATTATAGAGACACCCGCGAACTGTTAATGCGTCGTGTTCGCAGTGTTCGGACACGCGTGCGGGCGAATCAGATTTGATAAAAATATAATAATAATAATTGCGTGGAGAAGGTTTAGGTTCAGAAAACATAAATCTTTGTTTAATTGGGACGTCACTGCTCGCCGAACTAGTAAGTCCGCACGCATATTCTTCGTACACGCGGGTCGTCGAGATCTGTTGTATAAATACTAATCCTCGTGGGTTTTGGGAATTTGTACGAAAAAAAATCCAATCATAAATAAGTTTAATAGCGACTAAAAGACTTACATAAATCCACTCTGAAAACAATACGAGCTTCCGGCAGTTTCCGAAAAATCACTGGTATTTGGTTTACTTGGGTATTCGGGGAGTCTACACTAATATAGTAATATAGCACACGCGTAGTGGACATCATAATTTTATATTTTTACTGTAGTTCTTTTTTACCACTTATTTTCTTAATTCGATTTTCAGATCCAATAGTTTTGTTTTTATTATTATGATTGATTTCAAACAAGCTTCGGCTGAATATAGGCCATTATAGTTGTGTACAATTGATTTCATTAAGCTAGTTTTATTTTTATTATTACATTGTAAGTTGGGGTTTATTGTGAATAGTAATAATAATAAATTTCGGTTATTTTCAAGTTTGGATTCCAGCGATGCGTCTAAGATGTTGGGTTCAAGTCAGTTTTTCTATGTGTGTTTGCGGATTAAAAAATCATAGACCGATATCAACACGCTGGTCTCGGAAATGTACATCTGTGATGATTATAAACAAAATAGTCCAGTTTGACGTAGTTATAATTTAAAGACGTCTCGGCAAAGTTGCTCCGATTTCCGTAAGGATTTTGCATCGACTAATCTCCATTTCCTACGGTATGTGTACTTAAGGTTATTATTAGTATTGTGTGCACCCTATAGCTACTATCGTGGTTTCAATTCTCACTCAGCCCAGGCGTGTACAAATCAGCGTCGGAAATATTTCGACTTGGTTTGAAGTCACTTCCGGCGCTCTGTGATTAGGTAATTTATCTCAGGTTTATGTTTATATTACTCAACAGCAATATCAGGTCTGTTATTCAACTTTACAATTATTTACTTTTCACAGACGACCTTATAAATTATACGTAGAAATTACAGTTATAAACAATATAACATAATGACGGTTTAATTTAATGCTATCCGATTTAGATACGCTTTGAAGTAAACAATTGCCAGTACTAGCTAATATTATGTAGTATAATTAAATGTACAAATTACTTTTACTCGTTGAAGATATATTTGAAATAATTTTTATTATAATACCATGCATTTTGGAAATAATATTTTATAGGTATTAAACCATATTCTTCTTTATTCTTTGGAGATAAGATTCTATATTAACCGTAAATCTTAAGATTCGTAATAAATTCAACTTCCATTATAGTGACCAGTCAAACGAAATTTTGTACACTTTGTTTTTCACTAAGGAATGCCAATAAATACTTTAAGATTAGTAGATTATTAATGGTATATTCTATATAATACTAATTATTCCTTCTTAGTTATTTATAAAAAACCTATAAAATGACGTAACTAATAATTTTAATCAAAATGCATAACCAAATTAGGCTATCTTGGTTGCTTTCCATGTTTTGTGTAATAGATCGATAAAATATATAGTAATCATCGACCCGAGTAAACACAATATTTACACGTTATATAATTAATATGACCGGGATAGGTTTATCATAAACCAGTGGTTCTCAAACACAGTGGAAATTTAACCTTCAGAGGTAAATTTATAGATAATATAGCACAGGAGAGGGAATATAGAAGTGATAAAATTACAATAATATTGCAATGTATGAAAATCGAATTATTATCAAACATATAGTTTATTTTTCATTCAACAGAACTTTAAAACTTACATTTTAATAATAATAAACAACTCAGAGTATAAGAAATAAAATTAATTTTTGAAATTATTGCTGATAAACTATGCATGCCATTACGGTAAGGTTTGTCGACAACTTATCCATTTTTTAAATATAATATTTTTATATGGAATGGAGAACGGTCGTCTGACTATTAGTAAATAGGTGGCAGGTGTCTTAAAGTTTAAAATGTTGATAACCACTGACCTACACTATAACACGACAGATATTAAATATACGCCAGGCATATTATTATTATGGTTCGTTACGTTTCTACAAATCATATTCGATTATTTTATGTTAGATATTTATTTAAAAAGTTTATTTTTAAATCAGTAACCCAAATAATAATCAACTATGTAGAACAATTAAGAAAATAGTAGTTCTAAAAAAAAAAGTACAACCTTGTATGGGTTCTTCACATTATTTTCATAAGAAAAAATGCTTGTGTAAAATCTTTTTAAAAATGATGGGATTTTCCGGTGAAAGCAAATATCAGTTTTCGTCTATACAAATACAGGATACCATTTTTTACAAGTTTTCCACGAACAACGTTGTCAACAGATCACGGATCACTGCACTGATCTAGTTGCCAATGCCAGTAACAGAACAAAATATATGATACATTTAATAAAAAACTGCAAACAAAAATGTATGATATTCGATTTGGTTTTCGGTTCCACTATTTCTGATAATGTAGTTCATATAAAATGCAATTGACAAGTAATATATATAGTATAATGTAAATAGCCAAACTAAGCAATTATCAAATATCAAATTTCCATAAACAACTCAAAAACAATATTTTTAAACCTGTCTAGAAAACTCTAGTATGTATAAGCGATATTAGAGCAAATATTCTGATCAAAAACGTTGTGATAATAAAAAACAAATGTCAATCTTTACATCAGACAGCTCAAAATCTAAATATGAAAAAAAATGTTTGAAAAAAAATACATGAAGTTGTTAAGTGTAGTCCGTGGGGGAAGCTCTCCATATTAAAAGTTGATGTATTAAAAATGTAATCGTCTCGGTCGAGCTTCAGACACGCCACTGGCACTTCATTTTCACATTCACCCAATCGCATGATGGTGTGACAGATAATAACGATTATAATAATAATAATGAGAGGAAAAAACGACGAGACTGGTCGGATGTAAAATGTCACGTTCCTACGTGATTCTCAAACCGTCGCCGTTGGCGATGGGTGGTGGTTGTACGACGACGACGACTATAATTCGCGGGTCCGATGACACGAGGTTGAAAAAATTCGAAAGCGGAGTACGCGTTTAGAAATCAACCGTACTCGCCGTAAATTTATTTGTGCGTACGAGTAAAAACATCATTAACGACAACAACAACAACAACAACAACAACAACAAAGTTTCTTCGTCGTGGCTTGTGTATACGGCGTCGTCGTCGAGGAGGTCGACGAAAATAACTGATCGTTTTGAGGTTTTGACCTAAATTTTAATGAAGCCACGGGGTTCGAGCACATTCATTATCGGGGTTCGTGGCGGGTGCGGAAAAGCTAGGATTCGTTGGCAAGAGGGTCGGGAGGAGGGGCTGGTTGGAGGACTGTGTTATTTGCACGCGAGGACGAAGAACCGGATGAGTTATCTGTACGATATATTTCGCGCCGTATTTCGCGCACACTTTTGGCGAGTCGGCGCCGTGCGGTGATGGTGGTGACGTTGGGGAGGCGTTGCCGTCAAATTAAAAACCGTATGGCAAAACTAAAGTTCCCCGCATCCATCCACGTCACCGGCGAGTCGACGGGCAAAATGGTCCGCAACGTGGCTAGATATTGCTCGAATGTTTTGCGAATCATTATTCCGCCACCGCGCAGTGTACGAGTTATTTGCGAACCGTTCGAATATAATAATATTTTAAGGCAATGACGGGAGAGAGGCCAAAACTATTATATAGAAAGTGTATAATTTTCTTTTGCGACGGACGAAAATCATATCCGGATCGATTACGGGAAAGTCCCGTCTGCTCTTAGATCTGCTAACTCACATAATAATCGCATCGATTAATAACGAAAATTCGCTCAAAAGTTATCCGAATATAATATAATATTATTATTAACCTCGCGATCCATTTACGTAGCTCACGCGGAAGAAAGGAAAAAATTATTTCGTAGCTTCCGCACTTGCAATTCGCACTGATGAATGCGATGCCGATTTTCATAACCGATTAACAGAAAACGCTTTTTCTCGATCAGTGGGTGTGATGTTCGAACTACAATATCCCGTTTTATGGACCGGAAATGAATTCGTTAACAGACCGAAAAGACTAGGATGCGACGGCGTCAGCAGATGTTTATATATATATATGTCGTATAGTAATAGTTGAAACGCGCCGTTGATGCCGTCGGCCAAAATGATTTAAATACCACGTCCGCCGCGTAGTCCATGAAAGAAATTTTTCTCTTTTGTAGTTTGTGCTCAGACTCGGTTCTGTCTGGCAACGAGAGAGTGAAAAAACAGTATTATATATTACTACGGAGTCATAATGTTATATTATATATTACGGATGTGTGTACTATTCAATATATTGTATTGAATTCGGATAAAGTTTACAATAATACGTCCAAATGAAACGAGATAAATAAAAATACTTTCCAAAAGCTATTCCGTTTGACGTCGAACGATTTATTACGATCCACAATTATCTGAAATTGTATTATAATGCTATGTGTAGATGCTATGTGTATGTGTATGCTATGTGTCTTAAAGACAGCCGTTTATATATTATGTTACTTAAGTCCGTTTAAGGTGAGTTAACATCTCGAGGATCCGTTTATAGAGTTTTATTTTTTTATATATATTTTTTTCATTAGCAGTAAACTCGATACGAATTGCCAGCTTATATCAGAGTAAATATTTTCGAAAGGACATTAAATACGCGAAATTACGTTTTTACGTCTTTCATTTCGCCGGCATTGTGAAATACGAGAAAACAATACGCATTTGTCAATTCCAAAATTGCGAGTTACCAGCCACCGCATGCCGTAGTTTTCGGGGCCATAAAACAAAATCCGTTATTTTCAGTATTTTCTGCAACGGCGTAATAATAGGCGACGTCGCGTAATTTAATCTAATTTATAGCGATACGTTTTTGGTCGTCTACGACGGCAACGACAAAACCGGAATCGAACGCTATTAAATTCTCGTACGATTATAATTATTATAAAAATAATATGTACAACGCGAATATATAAAACGTCAGCGACGAATGAAACACGTATAACCGATCCAAACGAATTATTCGAAACCGTTATCGTTTAAATATAGTTTTACACTATGCGAATGCCGACAGTAGGTATAGTCATCTGATGATGTCGTGATGACGAATATTATACGCTAAATCCTTAGCTGTCGCGTATAAAAAGCTCATGACGATATTCAAACTACGCGAATAGACTATAATATTATGATACGGTCATTCGAATTCTGAAACGATAACGTTTCGAAACGCCCGGTTGGCGATAAAAAAAAAACAAAACAATCGCACCATTTAATAATATTATATACATATTATTATAATATAAGATACGCGATGTATCGAAACGTAACGTTCCGTCCGATCAGATATTCCGGAGACGATTTTCGAACGCCAGAAGTATGATTTCGATTTGGAAACGAAATATATATATATTATACGTTCCAAAGCCGTTTTCGTTTTGTTTTTTTTTTTTTGTCGGACACTAAGCCAATAACGGCCAGATGTTTTCCGCGCCCGTTCACGTAGCTATATCGCGTGTAACGGCTGTTGTTCGGTGGGGCCGACCGTAATATGGGTGTAATAATATATACGGCTGACGTTAATTTTCTGGCCGTATCAATTTTTGGGCGAAAAACTCCGGGCACGTAGGACGACTGAGAGAAAAAAACCAAAACCAAACCAAAAATAAAGCACCGAAAACATAATATAGACGCGATGTCCAAATCGTTTTCGACGAAATTCGTTTATAATGTTAATATTATATCACACACACACTGATTCCAGGGGTTAAAATCATTTAGTAAGTACACAATATCAAGTCTCAAAAGCGTCAAAACGCTGAAATACGTTCAAATTTTGATGCACTGAACATTTTTAAAATAATCATCAGTTTCAAAATATGGTATTTGAGTACACTAACTAGAATTTAATCAAACGCATAATATTAGAGGATTTTTGAGAATTTACTCCGTGACAATGAGTCATTCTGGTGTAAAAATCATAATATTCCTATATATACTTACATTATTATAGTTTAGTGACGGAATTCTAAAAAATAACAAATTCAAGTCAAACAAGCAGATCGGACACGTATCATTTTCTACGAAACTTTGAAAATAATATAATAATAATAGTACAAGCCACACACACTCAGCACACTCTCTGCACCGAAACGACCTATGTGGTATCCATATTATCGGACTCGTTGTACCATATTTATTCAAACATACATACGCACACTGTATCACACTTCTCAGTTTCTAGCCAAAGTATTTTCAGTCATGTGGTCACAAAAGACGGACTTTTGGCCAAGTTTTCGAAACAATCGCCGTCGTTAGTTCGACGAGAAGTTAATGGCACGCGATCGCACTGTGTGGTCGGAATGAAAAGTGCGGGAGGCAGGTCGAGTTGGGCGTAATACATCTGATAAGAATATAATACAATACAATAACAATAACAATACTATTACGCCATTACTGTGTCATATTATATATTATACACATTATAATAGTGTTATCGTGATAACTACCGGATTCGTTGCGTTCAGTTTGACGATAAAAATAACACCACCGACACGCGTACTGCAGCTGAAGCGCTGCAAGAGTGCCGGAAATCGCGTTAAAATAATTTAGGTACACCACTGTCTCGTAGGTTCACGTTTTTCCGGTATCTCGTAAGAACATATTATTATTATTGTTGTTTATATCGTTACTGTTAATGCATTTCTGCAATAGAACGATAAAACCGTTGTAACACGGCGTGTTGAATAGGCAATTTAGCTACACCTCCGTAGTCGTTGGGTACTCAACGCGTTTGTCACTACAACTACACATCATTAAATTACGATACGAGCGAGTGAGCACGAGTGACGCGAAGACGGCGGCGTATCAATATTTATACCGTGTAACGACTGACAGACTTTTCACAGTTGAACAAAATATTATATGTTTTTGAAATTTTCCACATTTCATCATAGTCGAGATTTGTTTGTAGTCTCTACACTACATTATTTTATTTTCAAACAATCGGCGTGGATTTCGAAAACGAAAACGATTTCGAAAACGATTTCGAAAACGATTTCAATATCGTGTTTAATAAGACATGTTTAAAGTTTAGACAAGATCAGTGGAGCGACAGTGGATACCATGAATTTATACCACATCATTGCGATCCTCTGAAACTTTAAATCCCCATAATACTACACTTTAACAGTAAGTGCTTCAAATTATAAGAAAATAAAGCTCGAAAACCTACTTAGGAAACAACAATGCGTCTGGAGTAAAAAAAAACAATCGCCTTGTCGAAGGATTATTATCCACGTATTGAAAATGAAGGCTGTGGTGTTTATCGCAAATAAGTCATCATATATAATAATAAATACAGAGACGACGAAAAGTCGGGTGTGAACAACAATACATGAAAAGTTTCGGGTGGTCTGGTAAGGTTAGACAAATTACGGGATTTCCGATTGGCTCTAGGAAAAACACGATCAAGAACTTTTGGCCGTCAGCAAAACTTGAGTAGGTGTAGCAGGTACCTATCGTCGTTGCATAAAGAAGGCGCAAAAACTTTTGTAATTCCCTCGTGAGCGTACAGCAAAATATTAATCCCGTATTGTATGATTATAATAATATTATAATAATACGACGTATCGATACATTAGAAAACAATCGGTTCGGTTAGAAGCTTCAGTTATATGTAAGTCGAACAATATTATATTATTAATATATCGTGTGCTCGATAATTTTTTTTTTATCCTGGACAGGAGCTTTTAGGCAAATACAGGTATATTGCTAAATGATCGCTTCGCGAACCTGTGCTGTAGATAATAATATTATTGCCAAGACGTTTGTTTTTTTAAGTATCGAAAAAGGACGGTTAAAGGCATATGACATTATACTTTTGGAGTAGACAGCAGAATATACACGTGGCAGTCGTCATACTACCGTGTAGTCAGAAGTCTCGTACGTCACGAATGTGATTATAATAATAATATACTGCGGACCGGCGTGCGAAAAATGCATATACAACCGTCATAATAAAGGCAACAACAATAATAACCTCGCAATGTCCCACGTATATCATAATAATATATTTAATAATATTATAATTTATAGTGTCGCGTTGTATAATATACATATATACGCGCAGCGGTTTGGCGCGGTATGTATGGCAATAATGCACCGGATGCGTTTCCCGGAAATGTTTGGTCGCGCTTATTATTATTATCATCATAGCAGTCGTCGTCGCATTCCAACGAGTACAACTGCGAACGCCGAATAAAATACTTGCACGAGCAATTTATGCGGCGGCTGCGGCTAGGCGCAATATATATAATATATAATGTCGTCTGAATAAAACGCGTACATACCACCACAGCTTCGCGTGGAAAACTCTAGAGGCATCTCGTTCCTCGCCACACTAGAAGAATTCCGTTTTTTTTCCCTCTCGGCGTTTATTAAATTTTCCGTGCCAAACTCGATAAAACGGTCTCTCGTCGAGTTCGCGATCCGCCGGGAGGACGATGGCGATGCCAGTATATAGTAGTAATGATAGTAGTAATAATAATAATTATTAATATTATTTCTCGTATTCCCAAGCCGCACTCCACGTCAGACACAGATGCGGCCGAGGCCTCGAACAACGATTATTATGGGGGCGCTGATACTCATTATAGGTATATGCCTACAATAATAATATGACGTAGGTAACGGACAATAGGCGCTTGACTATTTAATTAAAACCACCGACGACGGTGAAGATTTGGGCGAAGCCCGAAAATAAAATGGAATGGAAAATGAACCGGTCTAAACGGGCTATTATAAAATAATATAATATTTTCTTTTGCACAGTAAATTCGGTTTCCAATTATTGTATTTTTTTACAGATTATTCTCTCTACACCTGGGAACGGAGTGTATGTCGGAATATTTTTATGACAACTCAATGATGACAAAAAACTATAACCCGACGCAAGTGTACAGAGACTCCACCACGGAGCTGGGTGTCACGACGAGGAGCTTGCAGTAATTCATAAAACGCCGTACGCGATTTCGGTCGTGCACGATACGATATGTCGTCGGACCAAACTGCGAAAACCTTTTCCACCATTCGTCGATGCCCAAATCGAATAAACTCACATTATTTGCGGGCACGTGAATAAAACGTTCCAGCGCGTGGCTCTTATGGTTTAGGAGCATAATACGTAATCGCGTGTCGCTTGTCAATATAATAATAATATTATGTAAAGAACTCGACAGGAAGAAGAAAACTATTTGTCGTCGCAATATATTATATTATGTGCGGACACGAACAGCCATACGTTATTGCGCTATACATCATACGCGTTAGCTGCTGTTTGTCTGTTTCTGTTTGAAAACAAAAGTTTTCACGTTTTCGTCGTACGAAATGAAATTTTCTTCGTCGTTTTTCGATTAACCGCACTCCTGCACTACTAATATATCTTGTGTTTTATTATAGGTACACGAATACCCAAAACGACAAATTATAATACATCGCTCGGTGACGTCCCCGTCGTTGGATATTTTGTGGGCATGGCGTATTAGTATATAATATATAATATTATGTACCATGCAGACTTTGCTTTGCTGAAAATATCGCATATCTGTTGACGATATTTTAAGTTTTTCGATAAAAACTCGACGCATGGTGCGATATTGAACTTTTGATTTTATTTTTTCTGCGCAGCATTTTTCCAACAATCATTAGTACATTACGTACGCTCCAACAGTTTTTCCAAATCCTCATTACGTGTCCAATGAACTATCGCGTGGTTGGAGTAACCAAAAGAGCGCCGTATAATAATAATAATAATAATAATGGCATGCTCGGTCGACTGTGAATTTCCGACGACGAATTAATTTCGCGACGCGCTCGTATACGGCCCACAAATTAATCCACAGAAAAGTATTTGCAAGAGAGCTTAGGCGACGAGTTTCGTTTATTCAATTTCGCGATTCCTCCGACGGAGGTGGCAGTGGTGGTAGATCCATTTCGATTAGTGAATTCAAAACGCTTTCGGGCTCATTGTCATCATCAATTTATTTTAAACAATTTCCCGGTTTTAGTTAGAACTCACAAGTCCGTCGACAGTTTGGAACATTACACTCGACAACACCACCACATTCACCGGAGCATAAAGATTATTCAAATATATATTTCGGTATCACCGATGTAATATTAAATTAGGTTCTTATAATATTTAAACACTTTACCCGATATTATATTTTGGCATTACAAAACAATTATTTTTCACAGCGTTATTGATTTACTTTAAGCTTTTCGAAAAATTAAATGTTCAATAAACTATATTTTTCTCCGAATTTGGAAAATTTTATACTATATCCATTATAATAACATTATCAAGACGGCATAAGCGACCAAATACCAGTAACGAGTAAAACGCGGCGGAAACAGAATAACGTCTACTTCTGTTCCAGATATTGGCCATTGAACGCATCTAATGGAATTAATAGATTTTCAGTGTCACAAGATTCGGCGGTATACATGACTATATTATAATACGGTCTATGCATATATATATATGTACAAGGTATAGATATTTGGAGATATTATTAAAGTATATAAATTACGTCAAAACTTGTGTGAGCGAAACGGGCTGTCGGAAGATGGTATAGACACATATTATTAAAGCATAGCCCATCGATGACGTTATCGTCGATAGAACATACGCATTCCGGTCGATTTTCGAAAAAAATGTATAAAATATATTATAATATTATAATGGTTCGTCGTCACCGTCGTCGTTGTACTTTTCACCAGTGTGGACCAAACGGAAGTCGGAGAAATGACAGTATTGTCGATCGGTGCGTAGATAACAGCATGCGTTTCAGTTTGTTGAACCTCGCGTGTTTGCACGCAAAAATATAAAAACGTAGAGGAGAAAATATTTGTGTGGTGTAATAATCGCGATTCGCCAGAGCAAAAGTTATATAGTGACTTTTTTGTTAACGGTTGACGTGGTGTGCATGCGCATGTGTGTGTGTGAGTGTGATATTTCTGTGTGGTATGTACAATTCTTGCAGTATACGGCAGTGCGTTGAAACTTTTCGCTAAGCTCCTCCCGCGTGAAATGTGTCCCCCCGTTTAGCGACCATGTACAGTAATAATAATAATAATAATAATAATATAGTGTGAAGTGTTTTACACGCGTCACATATATAACCACCGGTCTTTATAATAACGGAAGAGGGTTTTTAATGTCGGCGTGGAAAATGCTAGCGAGGACGAGAGTAAAGTAACGGAAAAAAGTACATACTGCAGAGAGAAACGGACGGAGAAATAGAGTAGGTATAACTTTTACGATAAAACCATTACGTTTAACTGGCGCACGTTTTCACAAGTGTACAGAACAAAAAAAAAAAATGTTAAAAACGAAAAAACTCTTTTGTCCTCCCCCTCATTTCAACCCATCCCTTTTCCACACACATAATACCAGTTTGCACGGATGGAAATAAAAACGTAAAATAACTCAGACTCCCGAGGTAATACGCTTGCGATACACGTGTGCATAAGTCGCACATATTATAATATATTATATACGCATATACTAGTGTGTGCAGGGATAGAGTGTGGTGTGCGTGTGTGCTATTGCACGTGTGAGCAGTGTAAAACGGAAGTGTACAGGGCTCGTAAAACAATGTAATGTTATACCTGGCGCTATTAATATTAATACTCGCACCGGCTACACCGCCGTTATACTGTACAGTACCTATACAACAGTTGCATTAAAAGTTTAAACAAGCTGCAGTGTGCGTGTATATTATTACGAAAAGCGAATGTTTTGCCCGCATTGCGCGCGGTATGTTTAATGAATAGGTAGGCGTTACGGGCGTATTATTATACAGCCACCATGCATAATACATTATACACAATACCATCAGTCACCTATTAGAACAATATAATAACATTCAGTCACCATGCGAGAGGATGTTAGGCGAAAGTCGTATCGAAACGAACGCAAGACTATATTATAATAATATGTTAAGACGTCGATCCTATATGACACGAGACATTAGAATTAGAAGATCAACGAAAGTGACTCGCTTTAAAGACGTGTGCTGGAGTTCGGGTGTCGGACGACCTATACAACTCGTAGGATTCCATACAGGTGACTGTAGGTACGTTATTGCATAACGACAGGAACAAATAATGTAAAATATACAAATACGATATTATTATAATGGACTAACCGGAAGTGACGACAGCTATAAAAATGAAGAAGACTGCAGGCTGTCAGTGGCAGTGGCAGTAGGCGGCGGCTCTGATAAAATTAAACAACGACTCGATGGCTGGACACGCGTGTACTGCGACGGTCGTAGCGATCGCACTGGAACTTATATACCATTCGGGGCACCCCCGCTTCATCCCCTACCACGAGGGCGATCAGCTGTCGCGTCGTCTGCCACCCCGTTTCTCGATCGCAGGGACGCGCATCCAAGTTTAACGCTCGTCTCACTCTCACGCTCTCCCATCCGCGGACCGCATTCCGTTCCTGCGACGTTCAAGAATTTTTTCCCGATATAACCGCAAAACTCGTAAAATTTCCCACCACGTCCGATATGGCGGAAAGCGCCGAGGCGTTTTGTACATCGAAATCGTTTTTGAAAAATGCTATTCACTCGCCGCCGTACACACGTACACTCACGTACCTGTATATAATTGTGCATTTTTCGTGCCAGCACGCACGCACGGTATATTATTATATCGTGTTTATCGAACACGGTCGCGTCCGTCATGTGCCGCGGCGCGTACCTATACGCTAATAACGATGAATAAAAGAAAAGCGCTCGAACGGCCGCGATGAGGCGAAAAAAAACCATCAAAAGAAACGCGTTCCTGCAATACAGGAGTATGAAAAAAAACTGCGTAAAAAATAATGGTTCATTTCTTTCCTCTTTTTATTTTTTGCTTTTAGCTCGTTCGGCCACCGCACATTATTAACAATATCCACTATCGCTTTCAATTTTACGACGCTTTTGTTTTATCTCGCGCCGACGAGGTTAGTCACGCGTCTAAATTGTTCTCTTACGAATGACTCGCAGATCACGCGGCGTATTATCGCGGAGTGTTATAAATAAAATAAAATATTATTATTTCGTTATCCGCAGTCCGCCAGAGAATTAAGCAGAAAAAAAAATAAATTGCCATAAATCAGCCACGTGGGTAGGTGGTACCTACCTCCTAATTCTAACGTATACCTACGCGTGGTTGCTGAAAATAAACTTGTTGGTATTATTTGGAACGAAGCTTTTTTTTTAGATCGTCGTTTTTATGATATTATATTTTACACTTGACGATATAATATTATAGTCTATATGTTAAAGTATTGCCTACCGATCAATTTGCGGACAATCGTTACCAGGGACATATGAACATATTGTATGTGTGTGCGAATGAGCGTTAAAGACTGTACTTCGGCACTGTGGGCGTGTGGCACGTGGGCGGTGGCGAGAACGGCCGTCAAGTTAATTTCACGTTATTAATAATAGCGCGTCGCGGACCAGTCAAAAGCTGGCCAAATGTTCCGGACTGATCCAACGTCATAAATTATCAAACTTATTAGAGACTATAATATATTACATATATGTATATTGTGTGTGCATGTGTGTAAGTTTACACCAGCGGCGGGCGTGTTAAAATTATTAATATTCAATTATCTCCTCCTCCTCATAACCTGGTGCCTTTCTGGAATACCTGATCGCGATATTTTTGTCATGCACACGTACGTTTATAATATGTGAATAGTATTTAATTTGAAATAGTATAACTCAACCGCGGTCCTTCTGACCACGGTCCATTAAACGATTATCACGATTCTTACCGAATTGTCATTTATTATCTCACATCCACTAATAAAAAAGAATACATTTATAACGACCACCAGAAAGTTCGCAAGTACTTACGACAGATTTACAGACGCACACGCACACACCGTCACTATACAAAATTGCATTTCAGTAGTATTCTTTTTTTCCCTCCGCTTTTTCGCTAGTTCACTTATCGAATTTTCTGGTCAACAAAACCATCGACCGTAATTTATACTGTGGGCACCCTCAGCCGACCCCTAATCGCATTTATCCCGACCGGTAGGTTAGAATACATTATTTCCGCTCTCGAATCTGAATCCCGTCCACTCGTCTCTCACCGCCGCCGCCGCCGTAAGCGCATCCGGACACAATCCCCGTGACACGGTCCCTAAAAGCGTGTTCTGGGGATATCGAAACGTCACTCGTCCAGTACCGGATCTCTGTTTTACTGTGGGTACTTGACCGACTACAAACAGCGCTTAATTTACCTAACTTATACCCGCCGCGGACGAAGCACTACGGTGTTGACGTATGCCTAATATTATTATTATTAATAATATTAATACGTAAACATAGTGTACACTATTACAATAATAATATTATAATTTATAATATAGACCGCGCGCGAACGATCGTCCTAATAATATCATGCTATTATAATAATACTGGTGCGCGTTCACACAAAGCTACTCTCGATTACGCCCAGAAACGATAAATCACGGTGGAGAAAGAAAAAGAAACGTCCCGTATACGAATATTATACATATACATGCACACACGAACAGAAGTAATATAAAACGATTATATATGCACGAATAGAACGTTTTATTTTCAGGCGATTTAGCTTTATTGACGTTATTACATCGGCTCCGCGGGGGAGGATTACGCGAGATATATAGAGTATATATATATATATATATATGGAAATGTTTTTATCTACTGCGCGAACAACACGACTATAATAATATGTAATATTAATATGTAACCCGCCAGTGTACTGCATGGTGCGTGCAGCGATAGTGAATAAATTTAAAACTCGAACGGTAACAACTACAACGATATTATAATACGAATTATAGCATACGAATAGTTCGGAAACCGTAAAAGGATCCTCCGAAATGCTTCGGCGAAACGTATGAAATGCGAACGAATCCCGATCTCCAATAAATAATATATTAATATATCTAATGGGCCCTATATTATGTACGGACAGTATAATAATAATATGTCAGGCGTGTCACGTCCAGTCGACCTCATAAATATTGTAAAATTCGAGCCGTAAAATGTGTATACGACAAAATATTAGCGTGCAAGAAAAGCGATCGACTGACGAGTTACGGTGTACGATATGAACACATAACACTGCGGCACTGTGTTTACGTGGTATATAATATGTTAAAAAATAAAATAAAATCGGGTAAGTACAACTAAGTAGGTCATTTAACGAAATTACCTGCGACCTGTGTCTCGTCGCTATATCCGCTTAATGTAAACAACATTTGACGTACAAAACACGTTTTGTAGTGGTGACTATAGTGACGAAAAAATAAATGAATCGATAAAAAACCCCTATAACAACATCAATTGTGAAACTGTCAACGAAACGAATTTCACGAATGACACGATGATCGATATGCATGGAAATTAAATAACATTTTCCTACTTATTATATTTTTAATAATAGTATTTTTGGACCTACGCAAAAAAACAATAACTTTATTTCGTTAATTCGTAATAATACTACTGACTGGATTGATAAAACACATATAAACACATAAATCATAAAATCTGAAGAATAAACGTATTGCAGGTCATCTAATAGGACTGAGGTTTCGAGTTGACTTTTTTTTGTTTAAACTCGGGATGGGAAAATCTACAGACCACAGTAGCTATAAAAGTTTTACAAGTTAGAAGTTATAAACGAACAATATCTTTTTCTGTTACTAGAAGTTAAAACTTAACTAAGTGTATTGATAAGGATATTAAATCCATTTAAGAAACACATTAATATAAAACATAAATAAATTGGACACTCAAGTTTACATTTTGATGTATGATATTATTTTTAGGTAGGTACCGTTTGAGTGTATCGGTGTAATTTTCGCGAATGGTATACGCCGAGAGGAATACGAATTTCGTTTAAGAATGTACAATTTCTTTTACAAATATTTTAATACTTAACACGAAAAAATATAAGAGGTTTTATAGTGTAGGTTTGTTAGCTTTAAAATGATAACGGCCGGCTATAATATGTGCGCACACCGTGCGACTGCCTCTATTTAGGGGACTATAACTGAGCTATACTTAACTAGGTACTTACAATAATATTATATAAATTGTTTTTGCTGAAAGACGACGATTGACTCTGCTGTACGTATATGTGGTAGACAGGAGGAGGATCTACTATCCCCCGTGCCAACACTAAGTCGTCCTTTGTTATAATGTCAGTATTTGAAACGGGACTTTGGAGTAGACCCCGAAACTCCACAAAATATGCCAATTGCCAACCAAACTTTTAATGACGTTTACTTGCGTTCCCCATAACTCGGCTTGAATCGCAAATCATACAAGTACATATATACATATATCGTTGTGTAGTAAGGGTATATGCTATTATTATGTATTACGTAGGTACTCCTGTACAGTTGTACTATATAATATGGGTATATGACCTATACGCAGGACTATTCTCGCTAATACAGTACCTATTGAGCGTTCGCATTGTGATAATAATAATTATATTCACCAGACCAGAGTTATTGGCATCGGCGTGGGTACCTATATATATATGTGTGTGTGTAATATAATATGTATACAGTATATATACACATACCTGTACATACCGTAATGTGTATACACGTAGTATTATAACGTTAATATTATGCTCGTCGAGTGTGCAGTGTGTGTGTGTGTGCCACAGTCGTCGGTAAATGGTTTCAGCCCGTCGTCCATTAAGCCAAATCGATAAGTTGGATAACGTTCAAAAGGGTCCGTCGGCGTACGCACACGTGCACAACGCGTTCGCAATAACAGTGGCCGTCGTTGTATTAGTATTATATTATATAGCTGCGCCACCGTTCGTTGCCGTTTCCCGTCGATATATAAGTATCATAACACAATAATAACTGTTATCCCATCGGATTACACGCGACTCGGTGGAGGCGTACATTGTCGGTCTGCAATATACTCTGTCCGATAATATGCGGTCGGCATAGTGATATAATACGACGTGTGTTATATTGTTGTAGGTATAATCAAATGCCTCCTGAAGAGACGTTCGAGTCCGCCCTCAAGTCCGCCACCACCGCAGGTAAAACACACGCACAAGTCGCATTATAACACGACGACTTATTATATGTCATATGTAGATATCTCGCGAAGATTGACCCTTAACGTTTGAGTTTGAAAGGCCGATACGGAGGAAGAATGACGTCTTGCAATAAAGTATTATTTTATGAGCAAAAAGTGTTGTGGCATTATTATTGCATTGTGCTCGACGTGCGCATATTCATTATATATGAAAAATACGACTTCTAGAATGATTTGAAATCCTTTCAAATAATACTGTACACAATAATAGTTTAGGTAGGAAAATTATACTGTAAGTTGTAGTTGTGCCATTATGTATTATATTATATTATGATTTTACAATCATCGTCGAAGCCATTCGTGTGTATTTTGAATAAATTCAAAGATTAACCATAAAAACTGTAAAGATGCCCCGCAGAACGATATTATATATATTATTATACACATATAATGCGTTCTACGCGCGTAAGTTAGGAGGTTTTTTTTTGTCTCGTTTTTATGCGATTCACGCAGGGCTGAGAGCGAACGTT
This sequence comes from Acyrthosiphon pisum, assembly GCF_005508785.2. Taxonomy (NCBI): domain Eukaryota; kingdom Metazoa; phylum Arthropoda; class Insecta; order Hemiptera; family Aphididae; genus Acyrthosiphon; species Acyrthosiphon pisum. Next base: position 95,560,986 of record NC_042495.1, read on the forward strand.
TATCGATAATAATAATATGTAAAACAAACAGGCAAATGCTTACAACCCGACCGAAACTATTCAAACCGCGAGGGAAATGGGGGGTAGGGGAATGTCCGGTTGATATGTAGTCGGTCTGTATGTGAGCCCTGCTGCAAATGATGACATAAATGAGAAACTCGGGAGATTTGAATTCGACAGACGGCGGCGGCGGACGTCGAAAGGCTTTTCCCGATATAAAGTTCGTCGGACTACCGTCGCGGCAGAAACGGACTCGACGGGGTGGCGCGGTGGGCCGGAAAAGAGATACCTAGAAAACGCATTTGATAAAATACACGTATACAGACGCTCGCACTGCGGAAACTTTATTGTTCGGAGTTGACCTAAAGGTCTCGTGCCCGCATACACGACGTTTGGCGGAAGAAAATCTTCGGAGTGGAAGGCCGCAGCAACGCCGGTGGGCGAAGGGCCACCCCGCCCGGGGAAATGCCTCTTATTTCATCCGGACAAACATCGGCAGATGTCAAATCCTTATCGGAGCTGCCATATATTTTCCCCGAGACGTCCTATATATATATATATATATATTATATACCCGAGCGTAGCCGTCGTCCGATATATATATTTATTTTATCGTATACGCGTACATTTTATTCCACGGGATAGAAACCGCGCACGGCCACACTGGAGGAAAAATATCTTTTCACCACCGTAAGGTCTGTGGCGCGATCGAAATGCCTCGCCGTTTGCATCGGTGCGATGGTTTACATTATTTTAAGTTTGTTTTCGCTTTGGCGCTGTGTGTTTAAAAATAACGACGACGATTACGACGAACAGATAGTTTTCAAGTTTATATCGCATACGACCGATAACGTGTCCTCCTATACCAGATACCTATTATATACTGTCCGTCCTTGAGATATACGATACGTGGACAAGTAGTGTACCGGTGATCAATTTAACGTAAGATAATAGTCATTTCAATATACATTACTGTTTTTGAAAATTATTTTTAGTTAATTATTTTGAGTCGATTACTTTTTTTATCGTTTTCATTTTTTTTAATAGTTTTACCATAATTAATGACAACGCGTGCTTTTGACTTCCTTATTCAAAAGCAGAATATCCTTTGGAGTACTTCGACACATTTAATTTCGAATTTTGGACGAATAGTTTATGATTTATACCTTTATAAGTATTTCAAATTTCGAGAAGTAGTGTGGAATGGTAGAGAATAGGTCCCCTCGAAATGTCGGTCCACTACTCAACAGTTCTAAACTTTAAATACTTATAAGTTATAACTAATAAACTACGTCTTGTTCGAAATACGGCTGATCGAAATACTCCAAATAATATTCTATTTAGGAATATGAAATTAAAAATGGATGTTGCCATTCAAAAGAGCAAAAAATGTAAAACATAATAACGATAAAAAATAAGAAGAAATATAATTTTTTTTCGAATAAATGTTTTTTTTTCTTACAACTTAAAATTTTATAAAATAAATAATTTAAAAAACTTTACAATTTTCTGAAATAACGAGCGTCTTACGTTATGACTGAATCACCCCGTATCAAGTAGTATTCTATTTTATAGCATACACTATGCACATTTAATAATGGTAGTGATGTTCAGTGGCGCCGAACCCTTCTGTATTATTATTATTTTGTGTATATGGTTTACATCGAGGTCAGGCCAAGGCCACATCGCTTATTTCTCTTAAAAGAACTCCGGTGCCACGTGATTCGATTACTCACGATGATGTAGGTATACGAGCAAGAGTATATTTATAAGAGATATTTATATTTATTTATTTGTAAGAGATATTTCGTACGTGGAAGAGCACGTCAACAATACAACAGCAGTGTGTGTAACGTATTACATTTTATGATAATATTATAATATTGAACAAGTGACGTGGAATTTGTTTTGAGGTATTTTTTTATAGATGAATTATATTATAATGACAACCATTACGTCTCAATAATTGTGCGATCGTAAACGCCATTCTGTCGACTAATTATTATTATTAATAATAATAACATTTCATAAAATTATATTATATTATATTATATTTATATTCATTTATTATTATTGTTATAATCGTTTAACACCCTAAAATATCGAACACACCCCACCCGCACTAAAAGTATTATTATTATTTACGCCATGCACATGATATGATGCTTCTCTGGGTCACTACCGGCAAATCGACTCCATACTGACTCTCAGATTGCTGGAATATAATATATATATAATATAACATGTGCACGGATATAATATTGAGGATATCGTAGATATAATTGTAATAACGGACGGCGACATTGGTGATTGGTACAGGAAAACCATGTCGTTTTTGAGACTATTATTTTATTTTTATTATTATTCGGAAATATATATTATTATAATATCCACGATGTATTCTGTCATGATATATACTATGTATTCAGTTGATTTATTAGCTCGGACAGCACACGCATGCGCGCCACTATTAAAATAATCGTCGATGTAGCTAGAGCTATATATTTTATCGTGTTTAATATTTTTATGATCAATTTACTATAATTTATATGCATCATATTAATGTGATTTTGTTTTGTGCATTTTTTTTTTTTTTCAATAATTAAATTTGTTACTACGCCGTAAATAAACTATGGTACCGATTTAACTTACAGAAAATATAAAAACAATATTATTATTATTATTATTATTCTGAAAAAGCCTGTTAATATTAATTAACAATATTTCAGGTACGCAAATTAAAGTACGTCATTTGAAAAAAAAAGGTGCCTTTATACAAATTGAATGTTTGTGTTAGCTACAGTGAAAAGGTTTGAAAATTAATAACGTTCATGTATGTGTTGTGTTTAGTTTATTGTTGTAGATGAAATATGTTAACGCAATCCACCGGACTAATTAAAAAAAAAACTTAAATTGACGGTCATTTTATGAAATTTTTGTTTATTACAATCGTGTTTTTCGGTGTGTTATTATAAATAAATGAACTATAGGTTTTGAGGGTTAGGTATAATAATTATTACTATAAACTAATAGATTCTTACTTAAACACATAAAGCCGTGTACACAGCTCTGACAGGAAATTATATTCAAACAGACCACCAAATCTTGATAATGAAAATGGTTTATTAATTATTTTTTGTCAGTGCGTCAAACACAGAAATATTAAACACATACTACGACGAGCAAGTTCCGTACGAATTTTTCGATTAAAATCACAATTCCATTGACAAAAAAAAAAAAATTTCAAAAGACGTGCGTGACCTGCAAATCTTTCTCAACGTTGTCATTGTTTTGTTTTTACCTGTACCATTTTACTTGATATATAATATTATGAGATTTATTCTAAAACCTTTCTTTTAGTCATATTATTGTTCGCCAAAATAATGTCAGAAAAAAATTTAGTAATGTTAAGAATCCATTACAATTATACATATTATATTGATAAAATATTCAACGTAGATCAGATTACAAAAAACTGAATTAATCGCACACTTTCTCACTGTGAAAATATTATGCAAAATACTTGTTTTGGACAAACGATTTATATGCAATATTTTTCTTTTTAATACAACCACTAAAAACGTTAAGCAATAATAATTATAATATATAGCCGTGAATTTATGAATGTCCAATTACCATAAGATGTTTATATTAAAAATAATGTCACTGTACAAGAGTATAAATTGTTTATTATTAGAATTTTGATGAAGTACTACGGTTTACGAAAGAAAAAAAGCACCAGATGCAATTTACTTACAAATTATACATAAATAATAATTTTCTCAGTACCAGTTTTTTTCATCCCAAACAGATTTTAAGAGGTTTTGAAAAATGGAAATATATATACCTAATAATCAATCGTTAATAAAACAAGAGCATTATTCTAATAAATGTACAATTTACACAAACCGAACGGTTTCTATTTCATATAATATATTGTGCATTAAATACTTCATCAATTCAGAGTTCAGACCACAAGCGTACATCGAATACATCAGTTAGCGAGTGAAAATTCTCAGACAGTAAAATATATTATATAATATAATTATAGACTACCTATTTTATATGAATTAACCCAAATAATTATTATTATGTATACCACAGGTTTTCAACCTGTGAGTGGTGGCTCCCAAGGGCGCTACGAATTATCATCAAGGGAGCCGCGTCCGCAGTAGAAAATAAAAATTAGTTAATTTTATTACTATCATTATTTGTATAGGAGTTGTTTAAGCTGTAGAATCACACAGTCCCTTCTAACGCGTTTGTCCAACAAACATCTTAAACACAAGTATTACTATGACACCTAAAACGATCGAATTTCTTTGGGTCCAATCTCATGTGGAGATTATACACAATGAAAAATCTGAACGATCCTAATAATTACTCCGCTTACACATAACCAACTATAATCACACGTGTTCCTTACCAAGACATAATATTAAAATAACAAACGAATGTGCTCTACCAAGATATTACCTATGTCAAGTGAGCTGGGAAGAGCCACGAGCCAATAACGAAAAATGTGTAGAATAGATTATCTCGATGTTTGGATATAGTAAAAATCAGGCACACCGACCTCATCCACATATTAATATTATGTACTAGTGTTGAACGACATGCTACGACATTCAATAATGAGACGAATCCCTTACAATCAAACGCGTCGTCCTAAATTGTCTAAAATTACTACACTATGATGATTACATCTTAGACTGACGAAATGAGCTACACTAGAGCATCGGCATGTGGCTCGAACGACACGCCCTTTTCAAAACCATCGGAATGAATACCAAAACATAATATTATTTGGACATATTATCTAAAATAATGTAATTAACTGTGAAAAATATTTTATAATAAATTATATATACCTACCCATTGAAATATCAAAACAATCCCTAATTAGTCGACTATGTTATAAAATATAGTTAATGCTAAATATGTTAACTAATGAGTAACCCAGTTGTTCAAACTTTTAATCAAAAAAAAAAAAAAAAATTAAAAAAATAAATAAATAATTGACGTCTATAAAGTTGGAAAAACAAAATAATGGACATAATATACCTACCTACTTATAGTATGTATCTATTGTACGGATGGCGTTGTATCTGCGGCGTTATTGATCTCTAAGGAAATATTAATGTGTGTTAATATGACCGATATTTATTTATGACGAATCGTTTATATTTTATGAGTGATTTCGTGCAAAATCCTCAGCGGCAATTCGATGCACACCGAGGTGCCACGTGAATACAATTTAAAAAGTGTGGCCTCAAAATATGTATACATATAGAATAATATTATTATTGTTATATCGCATGTGCCCGCGCACGCGAATATTATAATATTCGTTCGTCGCTCGTGTAGGAATAATAATAATAATAATAATTGTCTATTTTCGTACCGTAATTGAGAAAACATAATATATACTATACTATTTACTATTTAAATTATACACTTTTAAATAAACACAAAAGAATATAATCGTGGTAAGAGTTTTTTTCTTTTATTTTATAACCTATACAGTATACATATACCTGGGTATCTCGATTAAATTAAAACACGGGCACGAAAAAAAAGTAAATACCATAAAACACGTAGCGAAATAAAAAACAAACATCAAACCATAATTCTATAATATAAATGTATACGATATTAAAGTGCACGGGAGTCGTGAATATCCGTCAGAATAGTAAATTACAATTATTATTGTTTTGCATTATTTTAGGATGATAATAATATATAGTAAAACCAATCCTTTTGTTTCTGGATGATTCGATAAACAACCGTTTCAATGCATCTGTATACGCGCATGCCTACACATATATATAAATATTGGCACATTGTATAATATGGACTTACGCATTTATTTGCTTATAAAGCAACCCAAAAGTTCAAGAAATATATTATAGTCGGCCGTCTTTGTGTAACGGTCGAGGAAAAGAGAAAATACATAATAAAAAAAATAATAATAAAAAAACCGTGTAATGGTGCCCTGATAAAAGTTGTTACTATTCTATAATCGTAAACACGCATAGAATTTATCACGATAAACCTTCCCCTGGGTCTCGATGTAATGTATATAGGGATGCGAATAACTTTCGATTTTTTTTTAAATGGGTGTTCCGTATACATCTTTAGGTGTGCTACAATCAAAAGTTGCCCCCAAAAGTAATACCTGCCGGTATAACGAATATTTGATCCCGCGAGCATCGTGAGTATCGGGAAGGGCGAGTGGAGCTGAGAGGAGAGTGGTGAGAAATCACATTCCGGATGAGGATTTATTTAAATTATTGCTTTTCACGAAGTACAAGTGTACAAGCTTATAAACAACATTACTTTTCGGATGTGAAAGAAAAAAAAATACAGAAAAACTTATTTTCGTATAGAAGCGCTGCACAAAAGCGTAATATTTTATCGTGTTTTTTTCACAAACTTTCGTGGCCGCTCGCCCGAACACACAACATAATATAGATTAGTTCTGAACACAAACACAATGGCAGCAGTTCTACAAATTCGGGTCGCACTACTATTTATCAATATTTTATACAGTGCCTACATAAAAATAGCTTACAAAGCGCATAGCTAAAAGGAACCAATATTCGTCGGAATTAATGAAAGAAGAGAACGGGGAAAAAAACCCGCAGAGACGGAGAAAACCTGCGGGCGGTCGCTATATAACGGTTATATTAAAAAATTCCGAAAACGTATACAGAGCCACCGTCTTTCCGAAGACGACAAAAATATTGTTTATCGACGAAACGTGCCGGCGCGCAGTCAAAAAACTCCCATACCCGCCGCACGTGTGTCGCGCGAATATTTATAAAAAAATATATTAGGTATATTCCAATTTTTCCACCACGATATTATTATTATTATTATTATTATTACGTAAATTATAATGTTTACCGTCCCGAATATTATATACGGCATATTATCATACGGCTATATTATATGAGGTTGGGCGTGAACCGAAAATGGGACTTTACAGGTACCTTTGGCCACGACGTATTTGGCGCGGAGACCGCACGTTAAAGGAGTTTGCGCGTATGATGACTAAGTTTTCGCGACGACCGCAGTGGGGCGAGACTGCGAGAGACACAGCTGTGGTGAGGGCATCTGCGCCATAAAACTCTTCGTACCGCCGACCCGGGCGACAAAAAAAAAAAAAAAATGCACAAAAAATACCGCATAATAATATATATACCTACGAGTATATACCCGTTTAAACTCTTTCTCGCATTTCCGAGATTATTATACGAAACGATATACCCAGGCGATACTGTGGCGGCATTCGTCGTAGGGGTGGTGCGCGGACTACCGTAGGGGTGTAGTGCAAGGGATGGTTTCGCTTGCTACGGCGATCGGGCGAGTGGGGCCACAGGTAAAGGGAGCGCATCTCGTAAAAGGATACGCGACGGTGGACCGTGTTTTATCTCGCTCGCGTTTGAGTCCGCGTGGTGTGGGTGGTGTGGGTGTGTGTGAACCAAGTCGGCCCAATAAAACGCACTCGTAACACCTAATTAATTTCCACGCCGCAGCACCTAAACAGCCGCAACCCCCACTCACATCGGGTCTGTACTTTGACGGGGGGGGGGGGGATACCCCGCAACGCAAGTCACGCGTAACTACTTTTCATGCCGCCGTGTTTTCGTGCGTCAGCGCTGCACAGGGTACGTGGACGATACGAGCTTTTTGCATGTACATAATAAAATATAATATTATATAAATAAATAGGTGGATAGGTAGGTTTATTGTGTAAGTATACTCAGGACCATAGGTGCAATTTCATCTTTTAGCTTGGGGGGGGGGGGGCTGAATATATTAAAGGCAAGCAGACTATTGCAATATAGCATATTAAAATTGTATGTCTTAGGTTTTTTTTTGGAGGGGGGGCTACGGCTAAGTTTGGGGGCTTAGCACCTTCAATCTCTCCCCCCAATTTTCGCCGATGTTATAATATTGTAACGTCGTATGTAATATTATATATTTCAATATTATTGTTTTGTACGTGACTTACATATTATATTAAATTAGTAATACATGTGGCTTGGAAAACAATAATGTGCGACGTTATTTACGGTTATAGAACGTTCGCGTGCGATTATAACGATATTGGTCTGGTAAAGCTGAAGCCTATAATGTGGTAAATGTACACACTGCTGCAGGTATTGCTGTGTTGTACGTCGTCGAATAAATAATATTGTTATGTTGCTTTTAAGGGTTTATATTGTACTTTTGCTGTTTTTCCGTTGGCCTTCTTGTGTTTTTCTACCTTTGTTTTTTTTTTTTATCGTTAAATATTCAAAAATGTAATTTCCGTTATTGTTGATAATCCATTATTTTTTTTCTCAATCCGATTATAAAGTTTGAAATTCAATAATAAGAACGAAAAAATAAAATAAAAACTTCGGGTCGTTTATTCTCGAAAGTAACGCCGGCAACACTAATGTATTTTATTTTCTTAGATATAATATATAGTTCAGATTGCAGTTTCTAACGTTTTGTTCTTTCAAACTCGATTACGTCATTGTACGTTTTAATGTACGTCTTTGGTCCATACACCATAATATACGGCATACACATTTTACATTTATTTATGTTTTTAAGTATAATCTCTATATAAGATGACGTTTTAAACTGAAATAGTTTTAGTTTATTTGCTAGAATTAAACTTATGCATATTTTTTTATATAACATAAAAAACTTTTAATTTTCAAATTTCTCGTAAATTAAAAATAAACATGCATGTATACCGTGTACAATATGTAGATTGTAGGTACCAAATAATATAAGCTATATGACTATAATTATATTTTAATATAATATAACATAATATAGAAAATAGATAATATATAATAATGAGTGGTATGGTTTTTAATAAACATTTGATTTTAAATTTGAATTAACTCATATTTTGTGAATAACTCCAACCAGATTGAAATTGTAGATTAGATGATTTGGATATGGCACTTATGCAAAATTTAAACTACATAATTATTTTTAACAGACGTTAATAATAAAATATATTATACGACTAGTACAATTCACATATTACCACATATTATATTAAACCAGATAGTGCACTTCCTGTTCAAGCCATGTAATTCTCAAAAATGTAAAAAAAATCAAAATCTATTCATGAGAACAGACACGGATCCAGAGCAAAGGTCTGGGGGGAAGGGCAACACTTTTTTTTACAACACAAATACAATTATAATAAAATATTATATTTTATTCTTAGTTTAAAAATGTTGTTATAATAGTAGGTATAGGTAATCAATGTGATAAATAAATTATTGATTATTTAATATATAAAGCGACAATAATGTGAAAAGAAGTTTAGATTTTATTTATTTGATATATATAATATTTAAGTTGTGCTAGTAGCTAATAAAAAAAAAAAAAAAATATTTAATGTATATTTATAAAATAATATGTCTGGGGGGGGGGGGGCTGGGCCCCTAGGCCTCCTGGATCCGTTCCAGCATGAGAAATTATTGATATCTAACTACGCATCACTGATATTTAGCACACGCGCAAAATTCCTAACTATTTTCATATTATTTAATACAATAATTATAGCATTATATAAAGGTGTCGTACAATAATTTTTTTTCTCATATGTGATCCTACTGCATTGAGATAGGCTTTAGTTATCAGTAAAATGCAGAAGTGCACCATCTGGTTTAATAATATAATCTGTGACATTACTATGTAATTAGTTATTAGAATTAATAAAATGGCATCCAACTAATACCTGACAGAATAAGAGATTTTTCCATTAGCCCGAGTGTGAAAATTTTATGTTTAATCTTCTAATACGCCTGACCTAACCGTCAAACTGACTATAGTTGTATTATTTCATCCCGCGTGACCGACATTATTCACTAAACTCCGTCGTAACGTAATATTTTGTGCTGACATGTTTACCTGACTTGTACCTACGCGAGGGAATAAATAATTTGTCGTTTACTTATTATTAAATCGGCTTACCGTCAAATAATCATGTCGCGAACATGAGGGGAGAGGTGTTAAAACTGCGATGCCTATAAATAAGCGTTTGTGCTATCGCGATAAAAAAAATGTGATAATAATAAAAACGACCATTAATTCGGAGATTTGACATAAAATGCCGACGATAATAACCGTGGTGGTTAGAAAAAAATGTACAAAGCAAACAGAAAGATATTGTGCTAAAACAATATTATTATAATAGACGTTTACACTATGTTTATGCTCACCTCATGGCGGAATTGTGTGTCGTTTCTAATCTGGGTTTTAATTGGAAAACTCACGATCCCGGAAAATACAGCTGATGATAATATGCCAACTAACTGCAAATCCACGCGGTGGAGATATTCTGCCGCGGGTCGTGTTTTTTGTTTTAGATGCTATGATGAGGTCCGTAGGTCGAGTCGAACTGTTGTATGAAAACCAAAGTTGGTGTATAATATTCTTCTACTTGGCTCGAGCGCGTACACTGCACGTTGCTAAGGAAACGGCGGTTTTTTTCTTTCTTTTTTCCGTTCGAGCGGTTTCGTTATCGCTACAGTCTGATACATTGAGTCCGCTTGTACGGCCAATCAGGCACGCGCACGGATGCATCTGCAGCACTGCACTTTTGATTTAACACGCACACACCGCGTATTATAATATTATTATTCGACCGCGGCAAGCGGTGCCAGCAATAATTTATATTATCGTAACGATCCGACGACCTCAAGAGATATTATGGAAATCCGTATAATATATTTTAGAAACACTCTATATATTATGTTGAGCTACGGATAGTTTTTATAGGTCAGGGTGAATTTGAAACGTCCGCGATCGCACCTCCCGCCCATATTACGTGCGTATTAATTTACTATTATATGAAATCCCGTTTTGGAATTCGAGATTTGCAAAACGTCCAGAGTTTGCTAATCGGATGTACGCGAGTATTTATAGCCCGTCTATTTTTATTATTATGGCTATATAATAATATTATATTATATCACTATATATTATTTATAATGTACATTTTATATACACACCATGTGACCCGCCGACTTTTAAATGTTAAGCACTATACGGTTTAATATCACGCACAAATGCACAGTGTAACTACTTGTCTTTGACAAATATTTATGGGTCGTACATGACATTTAACGCGGCAGCATATTATTAATTTTATTACGATATTAATTATTATATCGTGCACGTGAGAAGCGTTGTTATTGTGCAACGGGCAACTATATAACCTAAGTGCAGCAATCTCTCCGCAGTATTTAGAAAAATATTCTATGCGCATAATGCGTTACTGTAATCGTCTGACGTTTATCGTCCGATATATTCGGACGAGATTATAATACGAGGTCGGCGTATAGCGATCCTCGCACATAATTGAACGTGCCAAATAATATGTTTCTTACGTGAGATAAGACAGCGGAGGTGACGTGCCAAAACAATAACATTAAAATATTACTGGCTACACCTGTATAATACGCATTAGCATATATAAGGGAACGGTGGTTTTTAAAAATCGATATGCGTTTCCTTCCCGGTCATTGGGCGACAGCGTGTCCGTAGTGGTGGAAGGGAGTGATAAGGAACGCGTCGCATAGGCGCCATCTCCGATATAGGGCATCGAGTACTCTTATGGCGTCATGGCGGACGCAGGCGAATCGTGAACTATTATATACACGACCCCTGGTATAAAATATTGTATTTGTGAGGGTAAATCTTACAGGAAAACGATGTAAATATTCGTAATAAGCACCTCGTTTTCAAGAATCGACGATATTACCTAGCTAGAAATATATTATATGATGACCATTGAGTCTTTCGTCATCCAATACATATCTTGGAGGCTGAGGCGGTGGTGTGTCGACCAAACGAGGCTATGATGTGGTCTGACTTGGGGAGGTGTTCGCTGACAAACTTTGATTTGACTACGCGGATGGTAATAATATCAAGGACATGAATTGGCGTGGTTTTATGCATGGCGTTGAAAAAAGGTCGGATCCTGTACTTTCTGCAGGTTCGGGGTTTTGAACCGAAGTGACTTTTTCTCGAAATCACCATACGATTTCGTAACGTTTTAGAATACAAACCGCCGAGATTGGCTTTCGGAATAGCGTTTACCGCCATTTGTTTCTGGTTTTTATCGCTGGTCCGAGGAGCTCGGTCGATAAAAAAAAACTAAAAACGGCTGTGGCGGTGATGGCGAAAACGTACTGCAGCGCGTAAATAAATCGATCAATTCATTCGCTTATAATACGTATATAACGATACACATTAATGCATACTATACGTCATCACCATTTCAGTGGACGAAATCGAGAATACTCTCCACGAGAGTAGTATGTACCACATGCGTTAGATTTGCGTCGGGTTTCACCGACAGAAAAAACTTAATAATTATAAAATACGATTATTAGAGTTGAGCGTTCGTTGACATCATGAATATGATTTTTTCTGGTCTGATTAATAAAAAAAATAGTTATCGATGTAAAGGACATTATTTTCGATAGCCTTTGCGTTGCGCAGACACTTTAAGAGGCACACATATTTTGTTACTCTTGGTTGTAATTGGTTGTTTTTCTTTCTTTATGCATTTTCAAAACACTTCTGCCATTTATTAATTTTTACCAGCAGTTGGCAATAACATTTGTGTCGTACAAAGTGTATGACATTATATTTATGTGCACATAGTGTGCATAACAATTCCAGGTTTATATTTGTATGAAAAGTTTCGAGCACAGATAATTTTAATAGCCGCTTTCCCAGCCGTATTTAAAATAATGCATTTGTTTGTACAGAGGTTTTAGGTTATAGAAATTTAAAGTTTTAAAATATTATGTACTCTGGAGACCAATTTCAGAATAAACCAATTTAGAACGGCTAGCAGTTTGTTTTTTTTCCTTTACCGCGTGCGAACGTACGATTTTATTCAAAAATGTGTACCTATAACGAAAAAGTGGAGATAATATTCATCAAATCCAGATGTTGGACATAGTTTTATCAAAAAATGCGTTTTTGGATTAAATAATAAAAACAGAAACGTTATTTCGTGCATTTGAAAGGTATAATATTTTAATAATATTAACAATTGAATTTAAAACTTTTTCCTGTTTGCTCACGTATAAGATAATAAACCTACGAAATATATAGTTTGTTATACGTTATATTATGTCATACGACAATATATGTACTGAAAAAAACAGTCATGTCTTTCATTGTGAGGAGTTTGCGGAATGAAAAAATAATATGTTAAATTTGTTTAAACTCCGTTAAGATAAGTTTGTTGTTTATAGAGTGTGGCACAAGTTAATGTCAATAGCTTAAGAAGATTTTCTGACGCTTAACCGAGCACAAAATATTCACTTTTGAGCTCCTGTATATTTTCCCTTCTGCCTTCAATAATAATAGTTCACGCTTCTTTACTGATGATTTGACACATTTTTTTTTATTTTTACGTTAAACTGCGCAAAACCTGTCGTTAATATCGTTAGGTGAAAATTGTTCTCCATCTATATAAAATATACATGGTACATCATTGTACGTAAATTGAAAATTACATCTTAAAAATTTTCTTCTCTCAAAGGCTACAATAACTTCACTCGTAAAACAGACGATAAAGCAGTCTGATATAGGTACTTGATTTTGAACAACAACATAATAATAATTATTGACGTCAAAATAGGTAAATAGTGAATTGCACTATATTCAAAATATAATAAACTATGTAGGTGTAAGTCGAATGAATCCAATAATTATTATATATATTCCAATATATTTACAACCAATGTTTTTTTTTAATCTATAGAACGTACTTAATTCGTAGAAATATAATTTAGGAATTAAATTTGTTCGACGGAAAACCATAGAATATGATACATTACCTCTAAGTATAAAAATAAAGACAGTAACATATTAATGTGATAAAATGTTCAAATTTTTATCTCATATTTTATGCTATTTCCGTGTAAGGGCAATTCGTTTTTATTATTTTGTAAATTTCCATAGTGAATTTAAGATCATACGAATTGTATATAGGGTGTTATTACTATGAGTATAAAAATACTACACTTAACATATTGTATAGTACATTATTTAATAATAATATTACACGAAGTTCAGATTTGTTGATTTTGATATCGAGTTAATTCAATGTCACAGTACATTATTAAAGACACGATAATATTGAAATAATTGAAAAACACGTTGTGTATGCACTAGTGGCACAGTCCATAACTTGATTTTGAGGAGGGAGAAAAAATGCAATACAGTTTAAAATTAATACTTAAATAAATTACTATAATAGATACTGATATATAATAATGATTAAAACGTTATTAACGTTCAATAACTTCACCATAAGCCCATGTTTAAATCATAGATCTTATAAATGTGGATAGGACATAACGCCGTATCAATGATGAATTAAATTATACGAATTGAGGCCAAATAAGTATACCTATATCGAGTATTGAGTGTCAATTTATATACCTAAATATTTAATCATGTCATACAAAAATGTAAGCAAACAGCCCCAAATTATATCACAAAACCACATTAGCCTCGATTATGAATGTCCTGTCCAATAATGTTTATAAGATCTATGGTGTACATCCACCACGACGCTACAATCGTGGAAGACACAGACAGAAGCACACAAACTCGGTTATTACGGTGTTCGGGGTGGGTGGTAAAATGCCCCCTTTGGCCCCTCTCTGGATTTGCAATTCACACACACACACATATATACACACATACATGCCGATATTTATACTCGAATAAATCTCCGGACATTAGCTATCGACAATGTACCAGCGCCGATATTTTAGCGGACAATTTGTATTGTCCTCTCGGCCGTCGTCGTGCCGGCGCCTCCCACTCAATCCCGTCCCAGCGGGGCTGAATTGATGTATTTTATATTTTTTTGCGAAGCGTAATGCGGCGTGGCACACGCCAAGAGTAATGTCAAACCTCCACCGCACTGCAGACGCTCTGCGGACAAAATATAACTGTATAACCACACGGCCGCACTCTCCGGGCGTACACACCCACTCGTCTCTACATGTACCCCTACACGTCCGCCACTGCGTCCAGCCGACGGGAGCTTACGTCGCACCCCCGGTCCTTTCATGTTCACTATAGGTACTCGGTCGTCACCACCCCGCCGCACGGCCCCAAGCCGGGAATCTTTCAATTTATCTCGTCTAATATATATATAGGTACTTTACACCCGGCGCACATTTTTTAAATATATTTATATATATATATATATACACACACGCACGATATCTGCAGAATGGAAACGTCCGTCCCGATATACGTGACTGTTCGTTGATATAACGCTTTTAACCAATGCCGCCCATTCGTCTGTTTTACTGGTGTAATTGCTCACCGCCGCCAACAACAGCGGAATCGAAGAACGGAAATACACTCGTAACGCCACACGCGTATTGTCTGAAGCTGAAATTATTACTGTATTTCATACGTACACAACGAAACTAGCCAGACAGAGACGGCCGGCGAGACGGATAGATCTCTGCTGACACTCAGAGTTGTATTTCATAGTTCCCCCCCCTGGACGTCCTCTCGAGCACAGAGTGAGTATGATATCATCGTACACTACACCACGCCCCCGCACTGCTTTTATTTATCCGACGGTTTGATCCGTTTGCATTACACCGCCGCGGCGTCTGCTGCCAACCGGAAGTGGATAATCAGCTCGTCCGTTACGCCACGCATAAAACAATACGTGGCACGCCCGAGGGTCGAGGGGTTGTGGGGCTTCGGAAAATCTAAAACCGACTTTTAAACCTTCCACGGGCTTAACTCGTCCCAGCGGTTTTCGTATATAAAACGACCCGTCACAAACTATTACTGCAGGGTGATTTTATTCCGCGGTGAGGGGCACTGAGTATACGAGCCTCGTGGTAACGAGTTAATCGTTGCGCGCCTGCATATCCGACTAGGTCATACGAATTAATGATATTATAATATTATCGTCGTATTCATAATAATTAAGTCTGATCGATTTCGGATCTCTGCGCGTAACGATGTACGCATATTATATACAATTCGTTTTCGATCTCGCAATCGAGCAAGCATATAATATGAGACATTAAAATATTATGGTTTGGTACGTTTTACGTTTATATAATAATATCGTCGTCACAGAAAATACAAGACCGAAACCGACGTGTAAAGTTATCGGTAGTATACATATCACCACATCGTGTTTCGGTACGATCGGTCATGTTATATAAAATAGTATAACATTGCAGCAGTCTCGTGCGTATACGCGATACTGACGTCATTACGTGGCGTGTATCTATATATGTATATTGTATATATATAATGGACTAGAAACATTTATCATCGGCGGCGTACACGTCCGTGTCAAGAATCGCGCACCCCCGAACAGGGTAGCGAAAACAGTCGAGGCCAGGGGTGGTAGGCTGCAGAGCACACGAAATCTATATAATATACTGCCGCAGCGTTCACAATATTATTATTATTGTTGTAAATTCATCTACAGCACGCGGCCTGCCGATCATCGACCCGCGGGGACGATATGTTCGGGTGTAGGGTACAATGGCAGGGGGTATGGGCCTCTATATATAGGTATGTGGGTGTTTATACATTATCAGACCCGACATTTGTATTATGTATGCGCTAGTATTTCGACGTGTGGGCTAAACGCCGAACGGCCAGGCGAAAACGTTGTGTGCGAGTCCGATTGGTAAGCGATATAATATACGCCTGACACAATATTATACGCACGTGCGTGTACAGGGTGTCTCCGCTCCTGATTGATAAAATACAATTTTTCTAAAAGTTAATGTGCCCGACATACGGCGTGGCATCAAAGACGAGTGTCACATTGATTACGATTTGGATTCACTCACGTCAGTCGAAATGGAAGTAAAACTATAGGCCCCCCTTGCATTACATTTTGCTGAACGATATTCTGAATGGCCAAGTCTCAGGGTTAGTAATTTTTTATAGTAATTTTTTAGTTAAGTTTTATATTATAATGAATACACTTAGAATGACTTTTCTGATATCAATAATATTATGATGTATAAAATATGTATAATACGATTCTATAAGTTTTTAAATTGACGCATATTACCATCGGTTATTGTGACGTATTGTCACTGCACGTCCTTTGTACGATGCATACAATATAAACAGAATAACAAATATATTATGAAATATATTATAATGAAGGTACCTATCTCGGAACGTATATTAATGGCATGCCTATATACTATTCAGATAGGGTGCGCATATCCGCAGTCGGTGCAGTATTATACACATCGAACACTACCTATATTATTACAACGTTCACGCGCGGTACGCTAAGCGTTTCGCGTGCGTGATTTTCCGGCTCAGCGTGCGCCACCCTTATACCACACAGTTTCGTCGGGGGTGTACGTGAGTGTATAATAATACATATTATATAATGCGCCTGTGCGGGGTTCGGGGGTGGTGGACTTGGCGTGCCGGACGACCATAACCGACGGACGTTCCAATTAAAAACGGAATTCCGCGAGCGCGGCTGCGACGTCACTCGTTTATCATCACCAAAAATGCCAAAGGCCGCGCCAGCGATATCGTATTATTATTATTATATTATATTGAATAATTCATATCTTTAATGACCGATGCGATGTATTGTTATTTCCTGCTCGAAATTTGAACCACTGTCGAGCGTCGTCACTATACCTACTTTTACAACTACAACGCTGTTCACTAAATAAAACATATTATTATATTATATATATATATATATATCGACCCCAATCTCTCCCTAAACACGACCGTGTTTTATTTCCGAAAGAATCCGTCCGACTACTCCCATTGACAACGGTATATAATATAACACAATAAGCATGGTAGAAATTCTATGACTTCGAACCTATACAAATCGAAAATTTCAATGACTCGAAAAAATATGGCGTACCTACCCTTTGAATTGTCCTATATGGAGTGTACAATGCATTAAACATATACTACATTATCTTGTCTCGATATTTTCCGAATTGTTTGTGGTAAAAATACCATTTTATAATCGGTATTAAATTTTTTTTCCCGTGATTTCATAACCTCTGTGTTCGGAATAAAAATATATACTCTAAAAATTGTGAGTAAATTGAAGACAAATATCAATTTAAAAATGATGTTATTTTATAAACTATGTTTTTCTACCGCATATATCATGTTTATATAATATATTATTATATATATAAGGGCATCCATATTTATTTGTCTACACTCATTATTTCAAAAAGTTTTATGTTTTTCGAAATATAGTTTTTACATAATTTATAATGTCGTTGCAAAATAACATTTTTGAAGAAAATTTTTATTTACAATATTTTATAGTTTTTTAAGTTTTATATTTTTAATCGCAATTCACAATACAAATTTTTAATTTAATTTTCTGAACCAGAATATTTTTTTTGGTATTAATATTTAATATAAATATAAATTGAATATTGAACTAGTAGTTAAGCATACAGATACCCATAAAATGTTTGTCGATCAACCTTCAATCATCTAAAATGACATAATAATAATAATAATTTATATATTTAATAAAATAAATTCCAATCACAATAATATAATTTGACAGTACATTAAGTAGTCAGTACGTAAACAAGATGTATACATATGGATGGACTATACAAAATTCATAATTTATTGGTATTAAACGTTTAAATTCAAAAATATTAAATGTTATTTAATATATATAATATAATATTTCAGTTAAGAACATAATGTGATAAAGTAAATTATTTGAAATAAAAGTAATAATGAAAATATTAACTAGATAAAATATATTTTGACAAATCAAACAATGGAGGTCTAAATAATTAGGACAATGATGTTAAACTCATTTGTAAATAAGTCTACCTATACTATGATATTTGAATTTTTTCCAGACAAAAGATAATTTTGTAGTTGAAATTCGTATAGTTAATCAACACTTGGTAGGTACTCGTTAAAAATTCAATTTAAATGTATTGAAGTACTCCATAAAATATTCTGCATGTCAATGTTTACATTTTGTCATTTACATATTATGTCATTGTACCTACCTACCTATACCTATTTGTTATTTTTAAATTTTTCGATAAATATATTAATATAGTTCATTATATATTTATAAAAATATATATTTGTGGTACGAAATTAAATCATTTAATTTAGTCTTTTTTCAGAATTACATTTTAAAGTTATTAAGTTTTAAAAAGTTTCAAAATTGGACTTCAACTTTTAATTAAATAAATGTCAACGTTCTAATTTACCAAGTCCCGTTACGGCTGTTAAAGAGTCATGTTCTATTAAAAGTGATTCAGCACTTTGATTTTTGAATCGATAAACCCCCATTGTTAATTATTCATGATGACTAAATTTCCAATCGATTTTATTCATTATTAATAATAATGACTATAATCAAAATGTATACCTATGCATAATATATACATATTATATTATTCATTATAATATACAGTTACAAAAGCAGTAGTGAATAAATTTGGATGGTTTGGTAATTTCGAAATAAATCAAATAATGTATTGAAATATTCTGGCCAATGAAGTGTCATCGAAACAACCTGTCTCTGTCGGGTGTCAATTACAGAGTATAAATATAATACTGATTGTAAATGGAAGGAAAAAAAATCAGTTAACAATGATGAATTCTCGCAGATTGACAAGTTCCATTGACAATGTCAACCTGTATAAAAAAAAATAACGCATGAGAGTGTTTTTTACGTCTTTTACCAGAACGTAAAAAAGTAATAAATAAATGTGACCAAAAAAAAAAAGAAATAAAATCACTTTCAGAAAAACCAGAAGGCTAAGGACTAAAATTTTTCATCTTCGCATTCAACCAATATAGAAACGAATAACCTATCTCGAGTAAAATAATTATTAAATGTGGTCACTTGTTCTTAAATTGAAAAAAAATGGTGTAAAACAGATTTATAAAAAACACAATTTTTCATTTATAGTTTTTAAAAAAAATAATAATTTAAGTACATCTACAATTGAATTACTACCATCCAGTATAATAAGTAATTAAGACAAATAAAAGATAAACAATAATATATATTAAACAGTTGTAATTAAACTGTATTGATAAAAAAAAATCCATTTTAATAATTAAAACGTATGTAAATAATACGACAGATTCAAATAAAAACAAAGTCTAGTAGGTAGCTTTTTAGTCAACAAGAAAATGTATTAAAATATTAACGTCGTTATTCTAATTATTTAATTTCGAAGGAAACCATTCAAGATTTTTAATCACTTAAACTATGATTTTCGACGTTGCCGAGCTGAAAGGAATATTTCATTATTTCTAATACGTTTAGCAAGTTATAAAAAATTCGATCTTTACTCCGCTCGGCATCTAATAACAATATGATACTCATTAAAAATATATTCTACGCGCTAACTATGTTGAAAAGTTTTTGTAATTATATTATCAAAAGGATATAACAACGTGGAAATATAATAAAAAAAAATGTATAATGTCAAGAGTTTCGATAATAGATTGACCGAGTTCCATTAATTTACTACGTGACTACTTCATATCGAGAGTTTTCTACAGAGTTGCTGAAGTGTTACACATAACGAAGAGATTTTGAGAAATATAAACCATACAAATTACCCACTTATTACAACGGTGGAGTTTCGTATACCAAATCTATCTCTAAAGCACTAACTTTATCTCTGATCATAAAACGCACGTTTCCACGATACCGATCCAAACGATTAATATCCTGTATTCGTTTTTGATGTTTTTCAGCAATCGCGTTTCATACCAGAAAAATGATTTTACGGACAACGTCATCATCGTTTTTTTTTTAATATTATTTTTTACTGTCTAATCACGCAAAACGAAAATTTGCAATCCAGATTCGTATTTAATGACATCAAAAACAAACAATCACGAGTTATGTACATTTGACGGTCACCGACAAATCGATACAGTCGTTATAACGTAAAATATAATATTTAATATTATATAATCGACTCAACTGCTTGATGTATAAATGATGTATTATAATGTTATGTATATACTGCTCTAGATTCGAATACGAGATAAAAAAAATCATGAATACCATTTCTCATAAAACCATTTGGGTCGATCACAGGTCCAATCGAGTGGAAAATAGGTTGAGACCCCCTCAATCGTCGTCGATGGAGGAGAAAAATTGTTGATTTGAAAAAAAAAAATAATAATAATAATATAAAATAGCGATTTGCATCGTCAAATGGTTTGCCGTACAAGGCGCGCATGTTCGCTCCGGTCGGAAATAAATCAACCGGATGATGAATAACCATCAATAATATTATTGCAATTTTTAAGTGTATCGGACGTGTGTCCCGAACACGTCGTTTAATGGATACGTCGCATCGTTTGAAGGAAAAGCATCCGTCAACTCAAATGCCAAACACACCAGGCAGCGGCGGCGGAAGTTGTGGTGACGGGCGATGAACGCAAAAAGGTCAGGCGAATAATAAACAGTGTGTGTCTTACGATAGTTACGACCTACCTACAACAATAACAATAATAATATTATAATCTTCTTCTTTATTATCATGTACGTGGACGACCTAATGATTTATGTTCATTTCTGTTAATTTTTTTACATTTTTTGGTTGTCGAATTTATCTTCCAAAACCGACAAACGCGAAAGTGCGCTCGCGCGCGCCTGTGTGTTTGAGAGAGAGAGAGTGAGAGAGAGTGAGTGAGTGGTTATTTCATATTTAAATAAGAGATACCACGTCTATTTCTCACAGAATTTGCATTCGTTTGAAGTCGTTTATTATTCTTGATAATTAAATGTCTTTCACAGCGTTTACGAAATACCATTCTTTTCTTCTCTCGTTTTTATAATAATATGTACCTACCTATACAATATATAGGTATAGATATAGTATATTCGCGAAAGCCAAAAACTTTTCGATCCAACTACTTTCCTGTTTGTGCGTTCAGACGAATCCCTTTTTTTCGTTTTAATCAAATACGTACGAAACAGATGAATGTTTATACATTTCCGCTGGTATTGGGGCACATTAAAATATTTGAAAGGGTTTTCGAGTTGTTTTTATTATTATTATTATTATTATTATTATTTATTATCAACGTGCGCGTCCGTCTAGTACGAAATACTAAACAAAACATTACCCTGAAAAATTATATAATAGTCTGCAGCAAAGCAGATTTGATTTACGATTCATGGCAGCGGGTCGAGAGGAAGAAACAAGTGCAATTATTATAGCTGGAGAAGGGTGAGCTGCAAAAGTAATGGAATCCGATGAATGGAGAGAGTGGACGGTACAAAATAAAACCTTTACCTAATCCTAAACATCATTTGTATTTTTCTCAAAGGCAATCATTTGACGTCACGATAGCAGGTGGCTTGCATGGACAAAATGCGTATGCCAAGTGCGTATCTGCAGTTTTTTATACGCTTTGGTGATATATAGTTAAATATGAATATGCGATCCAATACGCATATGAAATGACAGAGTGAGCGGCTTAACGTCAAAGTTATAATACCGACGTTATTCTTTCTAGGAATGAGTTTATACGGAGAGAAGAAAAGAAAGGAAATAAAAAAAAAATTGCTTAAAATATGCATACCTTAGTATATCAAACGAAATATTATTCGATATAGCTATACGGTGACTTTGCGACGGCCAAAGTATTTTTACATATTTTTCCATGTGGTCAGTTTTTAGGGATTATGATATACCGTCCCTTAATGTTCACCACGACCGGCCTGTTTAATTTTAAGACTAGGCAACAAGAAAACAACATGGATTTTATCCCTAAACATGCGATATTTCTATAAAATAAGATAATGCACTCTACACATGCCAACCAAATCACGTTATCCGAGCTCGTATGTTCGACGATAAATAAGTCATTTTTTAAAACAACATATTTTGTTTATTTAATAGGTGTACATTTATGTGTATTTTTAGTGGTCAAACACGAAGTGTAATAATAAAGCACAGTAATTATACCTGTATAATATACCTTAACAATTGCCATTTAAATAATATAAAGTGTGTGGGTGTGTTTTTTTTTTACAATTGTGAACACGTGTAATCAGTAATTATTGCTTTTAAGCGTTTCGGGTTTCAGGAGTATATATAATATTCATTATATTAGAACAGTGCGCGTTGTCGTTTCTATTCAGTCACGTTTAATCAAATTAACGGGTTCTTTTCAAGCCGCCCCCGTGTAATTGGTTCAACAAAGTAGGGTATAAAGAGAGACGTATAATGCACTTAGTGAATTTTTAACCTTTTAAAAAGGTACATTTCTGACCCTTTGAAGATTGATTTTCGAACGGAAGTAATTTCTTGGGACATGTGCATAATATAATAAACTGGGACTGGTAAAGGTGTATAGATACATACATATAAATGTATACATATATACCGGGTGATTCTTTTATCATTGAACACTCATTATTTCAAAAAGTGTAAATTTTTTTGAAAATATTTTTTTACATAATTTCAAGTCACTTATAAAACAACGTTTTTCTTAAAAAATGATATTTTTGAATATTTTTTATCCTTATAATTTTTTAAGTTTTTTAATTTGTTGAATGACAACATTGGGTTTTAATTTTATATTCCAAAGCAGAATATTTTTCTTAGTATTTTGATATATGAAAATCGAATTTGGGGCGAGTAGTTTATGAGTTATAAATATTCAATGTTTAGATGAACAGAGTGTAGTGGTACAACAGGGTTACCCCGCGAAATGTTTGTCCACTTCTCCGCTCATCTAAACTTTGAATATTTATAACTCATAAACTCATAAAAATATTCTGCTTTGGAATATGAAATTAAAACTATATGCTGTCATACAAAAAAATTAAAAAAACTTAAAAAATTATAAGGATAAAAAATATTTAAAAATATAATTTTTTAAGAAAAATGTTGTTTTTCAAGCGACTTGAAACTATGTAAAAAATATTTTCAAAAAAATTTACAATTTTTTGAAATAATGAGTGTTCAATGATAAAAGAATCACCCGGTATATATATAATGTATAATACGTATATAGGCACTTTTGTGAACGTCACTTGAGTATAAAAGCGCACAACGGTTCGTATACGAGTACGAGGAATACCTCTGTAGACGCAATAATTATTTAATTATAAACGCACGTAATAGTATTTTGTGATTTTCAAAGTTACGAAACACTTATTATCTTTGTATGTATATATTTCCATTATTTATTTAAAGTGCACGCGTGCGACCGGCACATAAACGTTAAATATATGTTTATATAAATGTGAGCGTATCGGTGTAGGTACCTATATATAGTATATATATCTACGGTGTACACTGTACATATAATAACAATCTGGCATGTCGGGTAACATAAAACTCGTAGTTAACCCGTGAACTAAATGTCAAGGACGAAAAAGGTTACGGAGTAATAGGATGGCATACATTATATTACACGACGGTGTCGACATGGACATCTATATACGGCAGGCGATTTACACGATAAAAGGTAGAAGGTACCTCATAACAATATTACCTATGTAATATTATGTTATGCGACGACCAATAGAGTCATTCGCAGATACGACTTTTTTCGGTTTTAATATATATATACCGATTCCCATATTCTGTGTGTGTATCTGGTCATGTGTCCGCGACCGTCCCGAATGTCGGTCGGAATTGAAAGAAAAACAAATCGCGTACCCTCGACGAAGACACGCGATGATAGTGGCGAGTTTATATAGGGTTAACATAACGCACTCGATTCACAATATTATTTGAATGAAAATTGTGCCGGTGCTTTGATAACTATGGTATTATTTCGTTAGCGATTGGGTATCTATGCGGTATGGTACGGTACCTATAGGTACATATGTATATTATGTATACAAACGAATACGATAGCGACATGTGAGAGTGGAGAGTTAGCGTAAATTTGGAACTCTAACAGCCGTGGTGAGAGAGAGAGAGAGAGAGTGAGCAGGAAGACAGCAGGAAGGAATTCGATTGCATCTATTATAGAGTGTGTGTGTGTAAAGTGTTTGTATAGGGAAAGGGAAAGAGGGTGGACGTCAAAACAAAGTTGTTGAGCTATGTCAACCAAAGTTTCCGTTGGCAATTTCCAATTCGGTTACCGAGTTGAACACTGCGCGGCCGCGTATGTGTGCGCAGGGACCGAGACAAATTATTACTGCGAGAAGTTCGATTCCGCCGCAGTAGCTGCTAGTAGTTGACATCGCCACCCCGGAAACATCAAGTTTATCGTTTTGATTCGAATTATTAATATAAGCAATGGATCACTGCTCCTCCACAGCGGCGGCAGCCGTCGGCCAATAGATTTCGCGGCAGAAACACGCGGTGAGAACAGATAGTGAAAACATAAAATATAATCTGCCTGCAGGTGGTAATATTATTATACAACTCACAACAATAATAATATCATCGGACTACTCGAAATACATTGGAAAAACGTTGCGAAAACATACACGTGCCCGTGACGTGGTAGATACTAGGCTGCAACCCCGAAAGCCTCAGGTACTAGACTCCGAGTTCGTCGGTCCACGTGCAGATGACCGAAAAAAGGGCCCCGCGTACCTGTCCGTAATAATATGTAGGTTCGAGTTTACATAGGAGTTCGTATGTGGGGTGTGTATTTATTAAAATGGAATAAACAAACGCGAAAGCATCGAGTGAAAAAACATTCCTATCACGCATATTACAATATATATTATTATTATTATTATATTATATTATATTATGCGGTCTACAAGCGCGACTACCGCCAGGGCGTTGTATCGCCGAACCTTTTTTTGTTATGTTGATTTATTTTTATGCTAACCTGTAAATCGTGTTTGTCGACGCAGTCCCCGGTATATGGAAATCGCTTTGAAACCGCGTCGGTTTATGAGCGGTATGATTTAGACAGTTACTTTGTTTTTTTTATCAGTAGGTATGTAATATAATTACTAAACGCAAAAATCGCAGTACGTATTCCAATGTCGATAATAATATAATAACATCACATCTTACATCGTAATAATGTAATAATATGAATATATTTTGATTATAGTACTGATAACTACTATTAACAAAAATGAAAATAAAAAAAAATAAATGGAATTCGCGCGAGGACATACGGCGTGCCTATCCGTTCGCGGATGTAGAATTAGTAATATTATTGACATCGCGTGATTATCGTTTATGGGTTTTATCAGATTTGTCGTTAGCTATTAGGGGGTACATATAGGTACTACACCGCTGTATATAAATTAGAGAAAGTACCTAATTATGTACATATTATCTACGCTTCACTCGAACGCGAAAACTTTTTTTTATTACTATTTTCCCAGGGTTGAATTTAAAAACGGTAGATAATTCTTTTTTATACTTCATTGTACTTAGTGAATATTGAATTTTTTTTTTTTGTACATTTTCATTATTGCAAACATGATCAATAATTTATTCCGTTTTTTTATACCTTGTAAAAATATTTCAGTAATTCAATTTTTATTGTTTTGGTAAATGTTGGTCGAAATCCAACGAGTACATACCATTGTCGAGACTAACTGTAATGATTTAATAAATTTATTAATCATGAATATTATCTTATACCTACTTACATCGATTTTTTTGAATTTAAATTGGCCGATATTATCATAATATCATATAGTTACAAAGTACCAATATTTTCAGCTCATAATATAAAATTTTTAGTTTCACTTTGTGCACATTTCTAGTTAGGTAGGTACTTTTCTAGTTACACTAAGTTTACTTTACTAATACATTATAATATTAAAAGTTATACAAAGAAATATATGATTTTAATCAACATTAGAATATAAAACTTTCTTAGTATTACTTTAGATTAGAAACAAAATAAATAAGTTAATATTGAAAATTAAGCATTTTATATACATATAGTTTTATGTTAAAGAATTATTTTTTAGAAATTTTACATCCCCATATTTGCAAATATATATTATTATAATAATTATGTAATAAACTGCTGTTTATATCTATTATAATATATTTTTGTATAATATTGTGTAGCAAGTACTTTAAAAGATTTTTATGAAAATCTAAAACATTTCCAAGCCTATATCATCCCATTTGCCTGTTGTCATCGATTCAACAATTTTATAATTATAAAAAGAAGATGTTTTTCTATTAGATAAATAACAATTATTTATTGATATAAAATATTTTGTCCCACTTAATAAGAACAGTTCACCTGAGACGGTGGTATTCGAATACATGTATTATATATTTGTTAAAAATCAACGATTTATTCAGAATTATCTGAAATGTAATTTATTTCTTATGACGTTTTTTAGTTTTGATATAGGTAGATACTTACCTATACCTATACAACAAACGTCTTGCGAATCGTATCTATTCAACTCCAGAACAGGGGAGCCGTTCGGCACTCACGCTCCAGAGACCTCCAAAAAGCATAAAGTTTGGCAATAAGTCCACCATAATTCACACAATCAAAAACTTTCGGGAAACCCATAAATAAACTGTAAACAAGAGTACAATAGTGCCGAAAGAACTAAGAACATAATTTCAAAAGCTTGTGACGTTTTAAAACAAAAACTACAGGTTTTAAATTTAAAAATTACCAAAGTGATAATTTTTATACATAAATGTAATCATTCGAATATTCATCACGTTGGTATTACGAAATATTAGTTGATACTATATTGGGTATAAAACATATTATGCAAGTTGAATATAAACGATACAACAAACAGAACAAGCGTAAAATAAATGATGTATATTTTATTTTTTTTCGAACATATTTCACCCCCAACATTATTCCAGTCTAATGATGTGTATACAATATTATACCCTCTTTGATGTCTGCTACGTTTATTTTATGTATTGATTGTTAAAAAAAAAAGTTGATAATTAAAAAGGAATTTGAAAATAGCTTATTTCCATAGTTTCTGTGTATGCGTATTGCGTATAATATAATAATAAAAATTGTGTGCTGAAACCTTTGGTAAACAAATTATATGCGTATCAAAAATAAAATATGTGGTGGGAACGCTTATAATATTATGATTTATCCTGTTGATATCAATTTTAAAATATATATAATAATATATAACTGCGATTAGACCTTATCAAACTATACATTTATAAGCACCCCGAAAATCTACAAAATAATAATTAATTTTCCCGGGTTAACGAACGCATTATGGGGGGGAAAAAACCCAGCGATATAAATAATTGTAATTAATTTCCTAAAAAAAAAATAATAATAATACGTCGACGACAAATTCGACTCGTCGGCGGGTCTGTGTGTGTAGCGCCGGCGTTGTCGTTTCCGGTCAGAAAACGAATAATGGGTGTGTCGGATCTACACGGCGGATAAACAACACACACATACAAAATGTGTATGTGTGTTTAAGTATTATATATTGCGTACAACGGTCTCGGCACTTTTCGTGATTTTATTCCATTAGCAACGTTCGCAACTACAACGACGCCGAGCAAACAAGTTTTCGTCAACATGCAAAAACGATTTGTGCCAGGGGCATTTCCTACACAAACCGCTGTCGGAATTGTCCTTAAACACGTTTTTAGTCCGATTCGAAATGTCCCCCTCCGGGGCATGTACCTAAAATATATTATGAGTGGGTGACGTGTGTGGGTGTGTGGTGTTTGAACGCGAAATTGCACACAGAATACGCAAATAATATAATATAAGGTGCCGTATTATTTT
Source organism: Acyrthosiphon pisum (assembly GCF_005508785.2). Classification (NCBI taxonomy): domain Eukaryota; kingdom Metazoa; phylum Arthropoda; class Insecta; order Hemiptera; family Aphididae; genus Acyrthosiphon; species Acyrthosiphon pisum. Next base: position 95,589,768 of record NC_042495.1, read on the forward strand.
ATACTGCCCCACCTAGGGTTTTATTTTAAGTGTGCGGGTGACGCGCCGTGTTGCCAAAAGTAGGCGATGTAGATGTGTAGTTAGGTATACGGTCGAGGAGGAGCAGGAGCGGGCAGCGATGGTTTTAAGATTAACAAAATATCTGCGTTTTATATTTATACCATCTATTACCTACGACACTATTGGACTATTACATTTGTTAGGTATGAAATTATTAGAATTGAAAAAAAATAATATCATGTTATAATTTGTACCTAATATACGATTTCTTTATTCTGACCACCCGTGACCGTTCAATCAACTGTACTTATTTGTTATTATCAATTATATACAACCTGCTAATTTATTCGGGATGAAATGCGACCCTTAGAATTTATTATCGTGTGCCTTCGACTCAAACGTGCGGAATATAGTATCGTAATATTTGAATAGGTACGCATAATATTATAGGTAACGCGTCTATTCGGTATTTAGACATCGACATCAATAAATAAACAACCGCTTTTACGGCAATAATTGTAATTTGTAACCGTGATTCATGGTGAAAAGTGTTATTTATTTTGTATAATACACCGTAGTTTTTTACATAACATAGTTTTTTTTATAATAAAGCTTTTCATGACTACTTATGATTCTCTATTATGAGTGGTATAGTAATAGGTATAAAAAACACAAAGGTACGTACGTCCAAAACATTTCATAGCACGTTGTAACAATACCTTGACCTGAATATTCATTTTGCAAAAAAAAAAATTCAGACATTGGCTTACTTATTCTCAAGTCGATTGAAGTTATAGTGAACTGATCGTTGAGTAATGGACGATAAAAAACCGAATTACTGCGTTTAAAATATAATAATTATAATATAGTTACGCCGAACGCAGTTTATTTCGTAATTGGTCGTCGAGAGGCAATCTTAAACATTAAATAAATTATTCTGTGATCGAGTTGTAATGGTACAGTAACATACCAGACCCTTTTGCATGGTTATTATACAATAATATACATTTTATTAATTATAACACTTAATAACACAAAATATAACACCAAAATGCGCATAATATTATGTGCTATGATGGTTCATAAAGAGATCTGACGATGACGTAAATGCACAATTGAATAGGTACTTGATGTTTGTACATTATGTGATAATAATTACAATATATGTTCCGTTATATTACTATATACAATTTCGTCACACAGCGTGTTACACGGTTATTTTATAGAGGTTTCTCGCAGATTTTCCAAATCTACCAAATTATAATATTACGTTTGAATACAATTAACTCTGAATGGCGGTCGTATAAATCTTACGATTCCTATGCAAGCAACCTTTGAATAATATATTATGTGACTAAGATCATCACTTCCATGACGGGTTTCGGCACCGAGCACGTAATCCTCAGAAAACAGCTGTCAGCAAATTATATCCTTCGAACTGAATTTGGTCAAGAATCGTTCGCCATTGCACAATTTACCATATTAATACGCACTCGAAAAAATAGTGCGATCAAGAATCAAACGATAGAGAAAACCGTGAGGAATACTACTTGTGACGAACGCCAATCGACTATGGATGGATGTTTTTTAGACAAAATATTTTAATTGGATGTTTGGTGTTTATGTCTTAGCTAAGTATACCTAAAGTGCTCAGCGTCAGAACTATAGGTATATTATTACTTAAAAACAAGGATTCTCTAAATAAAAAAAAAAACTTTAAAAAGAATAACTAAATATTATAAATTAACAATTTTATAAAAACAATAATATTGCCTAGTATACAATATGAATCTTTGGTTGGGTGTGTGTGAGTACGTGTGCGTGTGTGTGTATGTGTGTGTGTGCAAAGTTTACTTTATAGCGCTGAAAATTAACTTCTGTACACGCGATAAGAACCAGTTAAAATCATCAGACGAGTAGTTAAAATTGTAACTCTGCAGCCTCGTTGACGGACCTGATAAACGGTCACTGATGTGGTGTAGGATCATTTTAAGGGTGCAAGGGTGGGTACTAAAGTCATTGTCGTCAAAAGTGATAGTAATCGAGTGGGTTCGGTATACGCGAGTATCTCTTGAGCGGAATAAATATATGCCCAATTTAGAATTGAGTGCAGACGCGCCACTGGGACTAAATACATATACATATGTATATATTATATAGGTTAGGTCACCCGAGACCCGTCCGGTTTATCACGATGTTTGCGCGCATAAAAGCAGCGGCACGGTATCTCCGGTTCGAAACGTGAGCGACTATTGTTCCCAACAACACGTAGTCCCGAAGAGACGGACACAAAGACAACCGCGTTTGGCCAGCCGAGATAGCGGTCGTTTCCACAGTAGTAGGTTCGCTGTACTATATTATATTTGCGGTCCCGAATGTGTATATTCATATAGTTCTATAATATGCGCCTGCAACACCGCCACTTCTGCCGTGCTTCTATACAATATTATCATTATTATTATTATTATTATTATTATTATTATAATTATATGACTATATACGTGCAACAGCAGGGATAAACGGTTATTCGCGATGAGTGCGTCGCTGATAAGACAGAGTACAGGTGACGATGGTGCTCTGTAATGGTGGACCGAGCACAACCATCCGGGCGAGAATAACGACTATAATATTATAGTATATAGAGGTGCCTACTCGTCGTGCGTTCTTCCAGAATAAAGAGATGCAAGTGTCACGGCCGGCGAACGGCTGACGACTCGACGTTGTGTACAGCCGTCATCGTCGTCTGGTTTTTCGAAATGTAATTATAAAAAAATATATAAGCACGCGTGAGTGTGTATTTATAATTTATATTATATAAGTGTCTACCTAAGAGTAAAACGTCAAAAATAAAACTGGGACGGCGGCGTGGCTCTTCTGTCTGTGACATGTTCTCTCTTGTTCCGCCGACAAAAAGCCGGTCACATACACACACATACACATGCTCTCGCAGCGCTTCTGTTTGATTAAATGCTGGCGACTTTCGTACACACGCACACCGACTGCAGCTGAAGCCACCACTACTTTATCGTCTGGGCTTTTGTGAAGATGCCAAAAAATGTGTTATATATATATATATTAAACGGCTCTTGACTGTTTCGTTTAACCGAGACGAGCTATGTGTGTGTGAATCACGATGGGGGGAGGGAATAAAAACCAGTTGGCTGGTGCAAAAGGATTGTGGCGTCAGACGACTAAAACGTGGCCAAGAAATTCGTAATAAATCTTCTAACGAAGAGAAGGGGGGGAAATATTTTGTTTGGAACGGAAAATAACGCCTACCCCTGCAGAGAAACGTTTCACACACGCCGTGGTGTTCCAGTCTCGTTCGACATTAAAAATAATAACAACCGTCCCAGAAACGTCTGTCGTGGCATAAACTAAAATCGAAAGTTTTAAATTTTTTTCCAATTGCATTTATATAATATTATATTACTATATTCCTAGACGATGAATATCTGCAATATAACAGATTAGTTTTAACCGTCATCGTCTCACTAATCTAAACACGTGTATCCAAGTACCTATCACATAACGAATCGTACATTTTTACATCAACACTTTATTTGAAAAAATAATATGCCAAGTTACGACGACGGTTATTTTTTTATTTATACATGCATAAAATGTTCGGGAAACATCACTGAGGAAGGAGTGCAACAAAATATAATATGTATATATACATTATACAACGGGAAAATAACTTAAAAATACAAATAGTATATAGAAACTAAATAATACATTATATTAAATTCCATTATACCTATACACACGAGCAGTATGTGTAACAGATTTTACATAAATTTGAATTTTATTTAAACGCATAGAGGTGACCTTACATGGATTTACGTGAATAATACGAAAAAGTGAACACAACGACTTTTTCAATAGCACTACAATGGTCTTAGAGCGTTATGCCGTGGTTAATACTTATTATATTAATATTATGTATTTATGCACACTTTTCAAAATTACGTGTGAACAATAATTAGCTGCGTAGAAAACGATATATCAACCAAAAATCTATAAGAATTTAACTGATCACATAGACACTGCGAAATTTCAGCATAGCAGTGCAAGCAGTGCATAATATTATTTTGTTAAATACATTTCCAATACATTCAAGCTATGCCTAGGTATAGGTGAACTAACTACAATTCCACATTCCTATACAAACGTATTAAGAATATTGTAGTGCGTAGTTATAGACAACTATATAATTATTATAGTCTTAGATTTACGAATTTTTCTCTTTTAATTCTATTACATAATTCGTTTAATTGTCGGGGACGTTAGTGAACTCTACAATAAGAAATACGAATATAATTGAAATTTCCGTGCTATTACACTGATTTGGCTTTGGTTCAACGTTTATTATCTTACGTATTACGCTGTGTAATGGATTTCATTTCTTGCGATTGTCCTCTCTCTGGTTGGTCGTTTAATTATACATCAGATCGCGACAAAAACAATAAACGTCGTCTTCGTTGAATTACGATCTCGTGGCATCTCGGATGGTAGTGAGAGCAGTAAGGGTAACTCATTAGGAACGAAAATCGAAAGATGTTTTTCTCTCTCTCTCTGTCTCTCTCACTCGCTATAACTCTCACTCACTCTCTACGCTTTTCCACCTCTTATCTCCTTCCTTGTCCCATTTATAATAAGCATTTTTCCCCGTCCATACGTCGCGTATACAGCAAACCTATACTGCGTAAATCGGATTACTGAACAAAATTCAACAAGCCATAAGGCAAACGCGAAACGGTTTCGTACAAACTGCATTATTATTGAAATTCAATTATTCCGTGTACACCGTTCTGTTTCACGTAGATCTTTAATATTGCTGCGTCCTTAACATCAGCGTACACGCGAAAATCCAATAATAATTATTGTCGAGAATGCTTATATAGTCTTGTGCGAAATCAATTATATTTTTCTTTGGTTATTTATACGCTACAATTGTTACAAAATCATGTAATACAACTAAGGCCACAATAAAATATAATATCATCTTTATTCGACTATAAACGAAATTCGATATTAATTCGATTGTATTTGAACGTCTGATTTGTTATTTCCAATTCAAAATGCCATATTCTCAAAGATAAAATGTTACTATTTGAATTCGCCAAATTACTAATAAATTTAACTTGATATATTTTTTTCACAGTGTTCAGCTTATCGTTATTATGTTTAAATTTAAAAATATATAGGTATAGTCGTTCTCACCAAAGCAACAGAAACAAATTAACTCAATAATGTCTTAAATAATTTATGACTATCGTTACAAATTAACTGAAAACGGCATAACTACTCTAAAAGCAATTATTTATTAAAACATTTCCGGTAAGTCGTCCTGCAAAAGGTGTTAAGAATTAGACTGAGATAATTGTATACCACACATACATTTATATATGCACGTATATTTCTCGTTTAATGAGATGGAACTACTGTTATCACTATTTGTTTAATCTAATGGCTAAAAAACAAAACAGTCCAAAAGAGTTGGGCCAAAAACAGAATAAGCACATTTCTAAATATACAGTGGTGAAATATAAAAACAAAAAAGCACGAGACAAACAGTAATAAAAAAGATTTGCGATTAAAACTGTTCGGCGAACCGTCGTAACGATAGAAGGAGAGATATATTATAGTGTACAGAGATTGAGAGAGCGTGAGAGGAGAGAGAGAAAGAGTGATAGAGAGAGGGAGACAAAGAGTGGGAGAGAGCTGGCTTTAAGGCCGTTAATCGCATATTATAATCTTAACGGGATTGTAAGTTTTGAAAACATCGGATGATTCGGTGGTGATAAAGTTCGAGATACGGTTTTTTAACGGTAAATAGGTACTACGGGGTGACAATTAAATGCTGCGTCGGAAAAAGTATTATAAAGTAATCAAGGCGCTTCGAAGTTTTTTTGTTGTTATTTTCGACCCCACGCGTCACCGAGGGCCCTACACACTACGGACATCGACGATATGACCAACGGCCTCAGACTCTCACTTCACACACCCCGGTGATTTGTATATAACGCACCACATACACACCCTGCGACCCTACACACGCGCGGCTCATCGTATAAGTTTTAAACGTAACCAGGTTGCATTATACCGTGGATGGCTGCGATTTACCACTACTGTGAGACGCGATTGCAACAATAATATTACAATAATAACATAAGATTTGTACACCCGAGCCGTTAACATACACGTGTATTATAATGGGTATAGTGTGTACATTTTACGTATATGATTCGTATAATAAGCTCCGGAGTTATAACACGACGAAGAACGTTCCAAACAATATGTGTATTCGTACGAGATTTATTGGTGAGGCTACATTATGGTCGTCGTTATACAGCACGAGTGCCTCACATAGTCACATTATACATATTTAGCGTATACATGCAAGTGTGTGTGTGTGTGTGTGTGTCATATGCAAACACGTGGCATCGCACGTCCCGCGAGATTCATCGAGAGACATACGCCAAAATGAGAGCCTTTGACAGCAAGCTGCCGCTGCAGTGTTGTATGACAATAATAATAATAATAATAATATTATCATATCTGATTGTTTGTATAGGGAAGCAGCTCCGGCGGGAACGAAAATACACAATATAGCTACCTACGTACAAGTCTTATCTTCTTTCTGTTTCGTTTGCTTTTTTTTCATAGCGAGAGCCTTTGAATAGAAACCGTCACTCACGTGGATGCGCGGACGATAGCGACGCGTGGTGCCACCATTTCGAGGCCCGTTATGCGATATTTTTACGTGTTCATTTGAAAACTTAAAACTGCAATTTGCAGCATTTGTTCACATAATATTGCATGTTTAATATGGTGTAAAGTGTGATTAACTATGCATGTTCACCTAATTTTTCCATTTTTTGCTTCGATTTTTTTAATATTATATTTATAATGGAGATAATAGTGGATATTTTATCTGAAACTGTTGACATATCGAAATAAAAATTAGAACGAGTCGTTTTTTGAGTTATTTAACTTTGTGTACTAATAGGACCTGGGTTCGGTAGATATGAGTCCTATAGTAATTTGACAACTACAGTTATTTATATTGATTTATCAGTATTTATAATTTATAAATACGGTCTATAAAAATAAATACTAGATCTAATAACTTTTAAAAACTATTATTCTTAATAATATAAACATTTTTACAACTGAAAAACTACTCGTACGAATTTTCAATCAGATATTCAGGTGCATCAGCATTTTTGAAATAACTAACAACTAAATATAATTTTGAAAAACAAATAAGTTTTGAATCGCTCCAGGACCACTCCTTAAGTATTACAAAAAATGTCTTATTCAGTTATATATTCCAAAATTATAAAAATCTGAATTTAAATACATATTCATTATTAAAAGGAAAAAATGGTGTGTAATGCAATGATATAACTCGCGTATAATCTCGAGACGTTTGCTGATTGTTATTATAATAAGTGTGTACAGAGGAAATATTGCAGTTCGGGGACGAGTTGATAACTTCAGTGTTCCCGAGAGGTATAACTCGGCATATATTATATTATACGCGTGCGCGGTGTGTACTATCTCGTCAAACCGACAAACTATATGGTTAATTCGCTCGCAAAATTCTGTTAACGTATATTTTCATCTTATTCACGACGATTATCGGAGCTCATCGGTTCGGAGTATATTGTATTTAATTTAATTTTCGTCTACAACGTCCACAGCGACGTCCCGTCAAAATATTATTATTTTTTTTAATAACTGCAACTGTATAAATTATACAACTGCTGTCGTCGATGAACCCGTCCGATTTTTCGGACCTGTTGATCATAATATTATTATAATATACAATTTATTATTAATATATACGGTAATCGCGTGTAGCGATTACGACAATGCATTTATAGGCGAAGACCGTATTATTATTTATTATTATACATTGCAGTGAGCGTACCCGATTTCCGGACATTTTAAACGAATCCTTTATGCAAACAGCGGACGAACGGTCGCGAAAACCATTCGATTTCTCGGACGACCGAAGAGCGGATAGAAAACGTAAAATATTTAACGAGGAGCTTTTAAAACAATGTTGAAATAATGAATGGATTACTTTCGAGAGTATATATATTATATGTATATGTATATGTATATATATATATATATATATATAATGTATATACACGCGAGCACTCGAGTATAATCCTCTTCGTCGGTCGCTGCACGTTTTATCTCTGCGTTTTTATAATAATATATTATTATTATATTTTATTGCAGCGCGTGTATTCGCAGTCGTCTTTGGTACACGTTTTTTTTTATTATTTTTTACAGCAGGGTTAAAAATTAATGATGTTTCTCTATATCAAGACGTCTATAATATTATTATAACGAAGAGATTCTTTGTGGTTTTCTTTTTAATGGTAATCCCGAATACGGCTACATCAACGAAGACGCACGTCGCGGTCCACACGCATAGACAACTAATAAATAATAATAACAATATTATACGAAATCGTTTCCCGCAATTATTGTTATATTTCTACCCCCCCCCCCCCCCACACTGTAATATTGTACACCGAGCTAATCATATCTGTAAATAAACATTCTGAGAAAAATATTTCGATAAACCGAACACAATCGTATCATGTACTACCCTTAACAAACCCGAATATTGATTGTATATTAATATATATATTATATATATATATATATATAATGTCGTATTGATTTAGGGTGACACGCTTTGTATACCGAGTTACTATATTAATGATTAATGGTTCTCGTATTATTATTTATCTACGAAACAAATATAATTGTAATCTAGCCAAACCACGCGCAAGATACATATTGTATAACTATTACAGTATTACGTTAAGAATTTTGTCCTCGGTGAGTATAATACATAATATTCCATTTATGCGTATGGATTCGTGGGGTATAGAGTATTTAAATAGTTTTATAGTCACACATAATAATAATACTATAGCAAACAACCAGCTATTGTAATTAATGTACAGTACCAAATAATAAAATATAACTTTATAAGAGCACATTCTGTCGTGATAGTCTCAAAATTAGCGGTAAATACAAGTAATCCTACCATACATGTTTTTTGTCGATTTCCGTATGTAGGTAATATTATTATACTAGGTTAAATTAAAATGATTTCAAACATGGAGTGGACGTGGACTGCGCATAAGGTTGAGTTCATTTTACAAAACATTTAACCCTATTCACGAGAACAATTTCTGGACGGTATACACATAGAATTTTTACACGAATCAATCTTAAAATCTCGCATTTTAATAAAAATCAGCATGTGGCCTTTGATCACTAACATAAACTTTAGTTGTAATAATTAATAATACCTACGATAACATTAAAACGTAAAAGACCGTAAAATCGTAAAATAATAATATCGATTCGACTAATGTTTTCGGTCAATGTAATATTTAGGTCGAAATATATATAGGATATAGCATTGGTACTAAAACATTTATATTGTATACGGCTATCGTGACACAGAAGGGTTTTTATTCGGTATAAAATATTAATACAAAATTTCTCAACACGAAATATTTTTCATAAAACGTTCATATTATATTATATTGTGCACAATATATATAATAATATCGTTATATGGAAATACATAATAATAATAATAATATATTGTACGCTCGGAAATAACAATAATATAATGCACTATGTACTAAAGCCGTGTAAAGTCCCGTACGTGAACGAGATGATTAAAAAAAAAAAAAATAATAAACGCATAGTTACGACCGTTTATATTATAATATAATATTATTATTATTATACACGCGAATATTATTATGCAGTTTTCGACACGACGAGTGCCGTAGTTCGTTCGTTTTACAGTAAAATATGCTATCATCGATGTGCACTCGCTCTCGGACGCGTTGTCGTTATTATGTGTATACGTTTCGCTGGGGAAAAAAAAATAAATGATTTACAAACGATCATCGGCTCGTTTTTTTTACGCATACGCGTCCGGGTTCGATTAAAACTCGCGAAACAACAATTAAATCTCCCCTCTGGTTGTTTGCGGATATAGTGCGATATAATATTGTATTATATTATAATGTACGCAAACGATACACGCTTCAGCCATTGTCATCCCGATCCAACATTTCGACACCGCATTTCCCACCACACAAGTCTTGGTATGCGATATTAGCCGTACGGGCATAGTAATAATAATAATAATAATATACGAATGCAATAATATTACTTAATAATATCACTACGGATATTATGACGACGGCTGACGATGATAATAATACTAGTGCAATAAAGTATGATATTATTGTTGTAATACAATTGAAACGCGCAGGCGCCACGCAAAATAGAGCACAAAAGTTTTTCTGTCTTCAGTTGCGTCCCCTCCCAACGACGGAACATCTAGCTGCTGTGCGGATATGGAAACTATATCGAAAGATTTACGACACGGCTGCCGCCGTAGCGACGCATATATAATGATATGTAATGGGGTTGGAGAACCTGTTAATATATATATATATATATATATATAGATGATTCAGAGAGAGTTTCCATTTGAATTATAATTTTAACAGTAGTAGGGAGCTTCAGGAAAGACGGCATTCAAATAATAAGTTCCGTCCGATGTATTTTATTAGTAGTACACAGTCTTAATTAAATATTTAATAATATAGTATTACGCGAAAGACTTATATGAGTTTAATTATATTATAGTTACATCCAAAGTTCCTTACGCGTAGTGTGCGGGTTGCTGCTGCCCCAGAACTAATGAACTTGACACTATGTGCTTTTTATATATCATGAAGTGTTGAAATCAGTATACTATTATACACGGTTGACTATATAAGATAATATTTCTACTATAAGCATATATTATGCCATACTACCTATGGTAGTTTATGGTTTGAAACGGTGTCACACATCCATGATCCGTTACAGATATATACATGTGTGAGTGTATATAAGTTAAAAGTTAAAACTACCTCAGCAGAGGAAGCAGTTGTGTTAAATTGTCGCCGTTATATTATTTTTGCACTATAGGGTTCGCAGGCTCCGGTCGGATGTGATCGTGGCGTACAGATGGTGTAGTAATGACTAATTAACTACCATAATATTAAATTATATTGATTCGTATGATTCGTATATAGATAGGTACTACCATCTTGGTTCCGCCTCGGACGTCACTTTTTCCAGCAAAAGGTTGCGTTTTTTTCTACTATAAACTCCCGTAGTCACGTTGTTATAATATGTATACATCGGCCGATTGGCGTTTTCTGCAGAGCGAATTTGGTGAAATCGTCGAGGGACAACGTAAAAATATACCTTTTATATATATACACTCGAACCTATGTATAGCTAGCTGCAGGTATATTATAGAGACTGCGCTCACCGGCGGCGTGTATAGACGCTGTTAAGACTGAAAACACACATTGAACCACCCCATATCCCTACCCATAGCGGGCCTGACACTCCCGAAGGGGTATCTTTGGAACGAGGCCAAACGATTTCTGTGGCGGATATTCGTGAAATATGAGCGCATAAAAGGGCACTCGGTATACATGTGCGTACTGGAACGTTTTGTCGGGATAGAGAGTGAAGGGGTAAGGGGGTAGAAAAGGAAAGAGAGAGAGAGAAAGTGAGAAAGGTAGAGAGAGAGACATATGAATAGACAAACGCAGAGTCAGAGAGACAGAGAGCGTAAACGTGTGTGTGTGTATGTGTGTGTGTGTGTGTGTGTGTGTGTGTGTGTGTGTGTGTGTGTGTGTGTGTGTGTGTGTGTGTGTGTGTGTGTGTGTGTGTGTGTGTGTGTATGTATAATGTATAACCTATGCGTTGGCGGTGGTATAATGCTCACGGGACTCCATAAACATTTTGGCAAACTACGCGAGTCTCCGCCGAGCACAATGTTCGTATATTATGTAAGTATAATAATATGGGTAGTGTGTGCAGTGTGAGCGCTGAATATTGGTGCGGTTTTTTTTCCGAACAACGGTAATTAAATAAGTAATACAGAACAGTCGATAGAGATGCATTTTTATTGTGTTATAGACACCGATGACAGACAATAATGTCAGTGTTAAAATCTATAATGATATCATCGTTAACCATCGGCTGGTGAACGATATAGATGTGACAATATATAGTTGTTCGTGCAAATAAATAGTGAGAAATGGAGGGGACTTGGTTCCATATTACAGGGCCGATAAAATAACCGACAAAATCCTGTGGAAGTGACGCCAAAAAGGTGATTTCAGTGAAACAGTTAAAATTTGATTTTTAATTCATCTCGTCCCCTGCTGCTGTCTCGCTCGTTCTGTCTCAACTTTAAGATACGTAATTCCGGCGGATGGCTTATCAATACTGCACACGGAAAAAATAAAACCTCTTGCAGTATTTCGACAATGATCCACCGAGCAGGCTTATTTCGAAAACAGTATATATTCAGAGGAAATAAAATAAAATCCTATTACGCGCCATCCGTCGTTCCGCCGCTAACAGACTAGCTCCGCCTCCCCCTCCGTCATTTACACAAACGATTTCTCGGCACCGTCATTATCCTATACTTTATTTCCTCGGCTCAGAACCCAATTTGTCGACGATTACTCGGCGGCGACCGCCTCCGAAACGACAACGAAATGTTGAAATTATCGGTTTTCCCCGAGTCGCCCGGGCGACGACTGAACGAAACGAAATAAAACCTCCTCCTCATCCTATATATATATATACGAAACAATGGTATACTTTTGTCGAATCATCCGATTTGATCGTCGACCAGAACCCGGTGTCTGGTCGCGACGAGGTCGTTTATTGTCTTGCACCCCATAAACGTGGTTGTACGTGGTAAGGCGGTGTCACATAGAGATAACGCACAGACAATAATTGTATCGCGCTCGCGCTCTTCGTCAGTCGGCTGAACAACTGAGATGGAAAATTCAAGATTCCTCTATTCAAACAAAAAGCTTCAAATTTCAGAGCTCAAATTCCGCCGTTGCGCCGATCGAAACGTATATGGCGCCAGTGAATTACAACGAGGTCGATTTTTTTACCCTATTCCATAATATTTGTTTTAGAATGTTTATATAGTATCATGCTTTTATTATGATATTATGATGATCGTATTTTATACGCATATTATTATTATGAACAACGACTTTAATACACCACGAGCGACATCGACGATGGTTTAATCTTTTTGAAACTCGTTTAAATAATGATGTATACTATTATAGTTTACGCCCCCGAATATTAACAGAATTTACTTAAAGCTGTTGTGGAGCACATTAATTAATGCACGTTATGTTTTATGTTTTTAACGTTACGATTAGGGATTTAAATTCGTTTATCGAGTATTGCATAATACGACAACTTGGGAAGATTACACTACTCGTTTATTATTGTGTTACTTTTTAGTCACGAAATTTCCTTCAAATTAATATAATATTGTGTAAAAACCACGTCCGCGGTGCAAGAAGTGTGAAATCGGGTTCAAATTTATTACGGGGCTTTATCAGTTTTCCGCTCGTGGCGTAAGGATGCCATTAAAATGGCATTTCGCTTTTCTGACTTTTAAGATATTTACACAATTAAAAAAAAAACATCGCTGTAATAGGTGGTAGGTACTAGTAGGTAAACCTAACCATCGACGCAATCGACGCGTTTCGTGTGCACATTTCAATTTAAATCTACCCGGGGGGGGGGGGGGGGGGGAGCAAGGGGCCCATGCGCATAATGGTTTACCATCCTTGTGCGTTTTGTGTTAATATGGAAAAAAAAACTTGTATTTATATTTAACATTATACCAAGTGGATATATATAGAGGTTATAGGTTCGTGACTAAGCTCCATGACGATTTGACCTTGGAATGATTTCTGGTGGAATGTGATTTTAAATGAGTGCGCGTAAACAATTAAATGAGGCACGCCGGTGGTATAGCCTACGTTTTATATGTACCAACATAATATAATAATATTTTAGGTATATAGACGGTAAGTCAAACTTGAACTCTGAGTTCCTCGGCCCGTCGAAACGCGCGGGATATAAAAGGATATCATTTGGCTAAGGGTTTGTTTTGTTTGTGTGTATATATATTATTATACCTAACCGCCATCAGATAATGTTATACCTATACGGACTCGCAACGTTACACTCGATAGTACTTATACGGTTGCTTTATTTCACTACTTCACAGACTCGAGATAAACACACAACATCCGCAGAATACAAATTGTAACGCACGCCGATCGATATTTCTAATAATGGTCGAGGAGGATCTTTTGTGATTGTGTTTTTTTCTCTTTCTCTCACCCTCTCTCTCTCTTTCCCGGGTGGAGCGTATATAACATATTTCCACTGTTACAGTGTATCGCGTATACGGTATTTTATATATATAGATACATAGGTATGTATATAATATGTACACACACAAGTATAACAAATTCACATACAACTACGGCTCAGCTACCGCATATAAATATATATACGCGCGGGTGTATGTGCGTATATAATAATAATCCGAAACGCCGCATTCGTGTCTTATGAACTGGATAAGACTTCGATCGGTATTCAAAACATTTTCTAGTCATTTACAAAAGAAGACTGAGAATATATCCGACGTCGCGCACTTGCGGTATTTCAATTACTGTACTGCGTGGTATCCCTGTGTCTGAATATTGATCACCGTAATACATTAATATGGCATACTTTTGGGAGCATAACTTTACGGTTTTTCTCATCCGAACGGATCAGAGTCTTAATCAGACATTCTGAAATGTCGTATTGCGAGTGCTCGGTGGGAGAGACGTAATGCACTAATTTTTATCCAAACGAATTTCGTCCGAAACTATTTAGGATTCCGTTGTTTTTCTCCTAATCTCTTCGAGTCAACGTCGTTTTAGAATTTCAAATTATACAACCGTTTTTATCGTGTGCGGAACTAAACCTAATTGGGTCAGAATAATATGTCGTTGGGACTCCACAGTATGATAATATAGCACTTATATATTATTATAACGTGTTTCGAGTCATTTTATTGCCAGTTTTCGCGTTGAACTCGTTACCAAGTGCGCACATTCAACACAATTGCGATCCTTCATCGCACGTGATCCTGAGCTTATTTTCAGTATAAAATCGATGCCCCTTCGAATATTTGTTCGTCACGTTATTGTGTGTTAATGACATCAGAATATTATATCGAATTTCGTGAGTAGCAGGGCCGCACACGTGAAGGGGTTGTTCAAATTACTACAGTGAAAAAGTTCAATTATACCACGTTTACATGGATCGGCGTGGTCTCTACTGGAGTTCTGATTCGATACTCTTCAGAGTCGCGCCACAGGGTCTGTATAATATTAAGAACTTCATATCGTCTGTAGGACAATATTGTCGACCGACATTGTGAGCGTTTGGTGAAAAGTCTCACAAGATGAAAATCGGTTTTGTCGTGTGATTACCGCCGATCACCTATACTTGGCACTCTGGTGCATGATGTTGGAAAACAATGGAAACGGCATGTAAATCCACACGCGTATTTCGTTCCATTTACCCAAAACTCATCTAGCCGCGTTTTATAATAATTTGTTGTGGCGGTCCTTATATTATCGTTGTGAATCGTAAGTGCTCAAACTGTTACTTTTAACGCGGGGGTGTGTGTTTAAACAAATTGCAATCACGTCCCGTCGGGCAATTAAAACAACTCTAGCAAAAACCGTCCGTTCCGTCGATTTGCACTCGTTCCGGTCCTATAATATACCGTGGACTCCGCATGCTTCTGTCGTGGACAAAAAAAACCCAACGTCGCAATTCTCAAAGAGAACGGGAATGTTAGTATGGTGACCGTATACCTACGCATGTCATCTGATTGGTCCGAGCTTAATGTTTGCACGTTATTATTGTTATCATGTCTTATTAGAAGAAAGTGTAATGTGAACTCCGAGCAAAGCTATTGGCATTATCTAAGGGGTGCAGGTTGCGACGTAGCGGTCGAGGGAGATAAATGATTTACGGTCGACGTGCTATTATAATAATATGCTCTGTCGTAAACCACGCGCGTTTATCAACAGTTTTGTTTTCAATTTTACGAACAGATTTTACAGTCACCTATAATAATAGTTCGACGTAAATAATATTTCCGTTTTATGCTCCACTCGGTATATGTACCTATATAACATAAATATAATCCGATTTCTCTGGCATACCTATATCCCATCGGCGGTTTTGAGTACGAGCGTATAAAACACACTACGTGACAGAACTGATCGTATATAAGATAAAAATATATATTTTTAGATTTTTTTTTTTAAACAAACTATTAGCACAGATTATGTTAAATATTATTATATATTATTATATTATATTTGATATAATCTGTGCTATCAGCGGCATCTGTGACCGTCGAATATAACAGTATACATTTTAAATTTATGTATACATTTCATAAATAGTTGACTAATTATAATCAAAATTAAATTCTTAGGAATAATAAAAATGAGAAATAAGTATTAGATGATATAATTGTAAATAATAGAGGTTATATTGCTAAGTTGGAACACATAACAATTTGTTTAAAAGGTGAGTTCATGATGGAAACTGGATAATGCTGGGTATATTATTATATTGTCTGCTCAGACGGGTGACGGTGTATACTTGGGTATTATATACACTGGATAGTGGATAGAATTAAATGGTTTATTATCTCGAAGCATATAGCAATATTGGGCCCCCAATGCCCTCAGTGCGCACGCGTATAAGCTAATAAATATTTTAACATAACTACTGAATGGGTAATATACATCAAATATTATGCTTTACGTTATATAGGAAATAGCTTTATTCGGTGTACCTATATGATCCAAAGGTATATAGAAGGTAGTATGTATACTACTGAAGATTTAAGTCGACCAATAAAGGGTTCGACATTTCGAAACAGTCATATAATGGCAACTTAAAAAAGTGTTACCGCTGGGTGGTTTATTTTTATTATCCAACTCATGTTAATCGTTCCATGATCCACGCTCATACGCTTATTGTAAAAAAAAAAAATAATTTACATATTGTTTATTTCTTAAAATGAAAGAAACGGCAATCACGATAATTAAACATGAGCAATTTAATTACATACGGTAGTAGGACGGGATGATGTAATAATAATATTTATCAAACGAGCCGCATAACAATAGACGTTTTCATGTACCTACTAAAAATAATCGTAAACGTATCGCCCCAGAATACGATGCATCGTAGATGGATTATCAAACACGAAATAGAACGTAGAAACTATGCGTGTGGATGTGGGTCGTGTGATGTATAATATGTATAATGTATATAATATATAATATCAGCATTGTTACCCTAAGTTTTGATGCTAAAAATCTTTGACGAAACATCGGTCGTAAATATTCAGTCATCCGAATTTAACGTGACACTGGGTGGCCAATAATTCTCCATTCTAACCCTCAATAAGAATATTTAAATCATTACTAATCGTTAAGGTCCATTTTTGAATAAACATTCGATAGTTATATTAAGCTATCGTAAAATTTAATAGCTGATTTTAATATTTTACTCGTTGTACGGTTTATATATTAATATGTAAAATATTATTTATAAGATTACGCTTACAACTATATTGAATTCATGCCCCCCTCCCCCCAACAAATAATCTTCAGCAAAAGTTTTGGCCATTTCCTATACGTTATACTATTCAGTTAGCAAGACGAAATGAGTAGATACCTACAGTATTTTCTATATATTATATCAGTAAGTACCTATATCTATCACGAGAAAATATTAAATTTCCTTGTAAACCACTGCGGAGGAATAATAAACAATTTGTAATAGGATAGTCATAGTATGAAAAGATGAAAAACGCACACGACTATCGTGTCTTTGACATATTACCGAATACTTTAAAATAAAAGCTATTTGCGTGTAACGTTTTAATTTAAACATTCCGGTGGGGCACCAGCTGACATTTTATCGGAGAGGAGATATTTTATTTTTTATTTGAAAATTCGATACAAAGGTTTTCGGAGAAAAAAAATGAGAAGGAGTAAAAAGAAATAAATAAATTACGTTTAGTTAGGTTTTCGAATAAAGTCGGGCAATAGATCATATTTCTGTAAGACACGGCGAGACCGGCAGGTAAAACTTTAAAGCCAAGATTCTTGACTGGCACTACGTGATTCGAATTTGATACTGCAGCTCGTGGAGTCGAGAAAAAATAAAGGCAAGGGAAAAAAATCTAGCGGCGGCTATTATTGTACGCGTACCGCATCCCACCCCCTCGCCACGCGCCGAACATATATAATAATACTGTGGCGAAATGGTTTTTGAAAAATGATTTCGTACATTATATCGTAGCCACTACCTGCCCTGCAGTGCCTATATGGTAAATTTATATATATATAAATATATATATCATACAATACGTCTCCGCGCGGGACGAGCCTGACCCCAAGTCGGATAAAATATTGTTACTGTCCGTCTCCCGCACGCTCCGTGCCCGTGAGTTTATGGTCATCGCGTCTTTTCGCGGTCCGGAGCGGACTACGACAAAAACGCCCATCAATTTTCCGCCTCACCCCCTCCCCCCCGCTTATCCATGCTGCTGCTGCCGCTCAAACAGCGGTAACCGTGGTAAAATACGTCCTTTCGCCGGAGAGCAATATGTAAATGACCGCCTTTGCAGTCCAGCTAGACATAATAATATACAATACGGTTACATAACAACAGAAATAATTATTTATTATTTTGTTGGCGTCCCGGTATAATATAGTTATTATTATTAGGTCCCGCGGATTTCAACGAAACGTGTATTTTTTATGTGGTCTAAGACAATGCTCTTTCAAAGCACATATTTTTATTTTCATATGCCAGTTGATAGGTACCTACTTACTTTAAAGGTGAAACTTTCAATTTTGCATTTTTCCGTTTTTCTGAACATAGTTTTTAGAATTTAAAGTATCTAATTGTAGGTACAAAAGCTTTTATTGTAAATTAGGAAATTCAAATTATTATGTAAAGAAATGATGATTACTAGTAATCACTTACATGATATTTGCTAGTAAATTTTTTTGGTATTTTTCATCTGTACCGAAATATGTCAATCGTTAATTTTTTTTCAATGCGATAACGAATTTATCTATCTCCATTATCTCCGTTATCTCTTCGTCGATTTTCAGACGAGGTGTCTACACTCTATCGGGACTCAAATAAATAACAACTAATTGTTCTGTAACAGTTAGAGGTACATCGCAATTGCATTTATTTCCAGTATACTGTTTATTTATTATGCGTGCCTAAGTTTGGTATTTATTCATGTTGAAGTACCTCCGCTGGGAGGCCTCTTCTCTCTGACTTTTTTCTATGTCATTATTTATTATTTTTATCACTTTAGCTTATTGTTGTAATTGAAACAGATGGCATAATAGAGAATTTAAAAAAAAAAAATGTAATATTTTGTTTTTTTCTTAGTATCGTTAATTTAGTTATGAGATAATAAAGTGTTAAAAATTCCAAAAGTTAACAAATCGTTTTTCTATCACTTACATATAAAAAAAGCTGGTAATTTTTTTATGGGTATTATTGCATTAAAACGGAATTTTCTAGACCATTTTTGGTTATTTTTCAGTGTATTTTTTGATAGTTTTACTTTTTAGATAATTTAATTATGGGTCTTAATTCTTATATTAAAATATTTCTTCAGCTAAAAATATCGCAGGTGGCCGTTATAAACGCTAGCTTTACGTTGATAAACAATATTATTATGCGGAAATAGTTCATTTATTTTTTACGCTGACCGTTTTTTATTTTCACCACATAGTTACGAGTCTATAACAATACGCAATTTCGGCCCCGTAACCATATGCGTGTTGAGAACTTTTAATATTGTACATGTAGGTAAGCAGCATGGGCTCGTCCCGTTTACACGCAAAACGATTTTTTACCCGCTATGGCACATTATGTTTCATTCAGTTTCACAGGAATTGACGTTTATGATATTTTTATACACCCCGTCATGACTTAAACATATATATTACTAGGTACTAGGTAGTTGTACTCACTATATTATATAATTTTGAAATCGTTCGTGTTCTTACCTGAAACAAAAATATTAAAAATAAGGTTAATTATTGAGCGGCGAACATAATTATTATTACAACAGTCCCATACCATTATGGCTAAAATAAAGTCATTTAAAAATGCAAGAAAAAACACACACACAAAATATTATACAGCTGTTTGAACGGCGATAACCGAAAACTTTTATTTTTAATCGCACTGATAACGAATGTAATACGCACTGTAACGACTTGGAGAGGATTTCACACAACAATATCGGCGAACGCGCATAAGCCTACTGCAAAAAATATAATCGTCGAATCGTCAGCTGTAACGGCAGTGTATATTATATATATATATAAGGTATAAGTCCCGAACAAATAATAATTGCGACCGCCGGATAGGTGACGATACTCGACGACGACAAAACAAAGAGGACTCTTGTAGTTTATTGCTCACCAGTAGTTTCGAATAGAATTGACTGAATTAAAATGTGAGTAGGTAAGTACATATCACATATTAATATAATAATAAATTTACTTTGTGTTCGTTTAACACAATTTACTTCATTTACAACAAACATGAAAATCCGTTTGCATTTTTCAAAACGAAATGTCTAATATTTCTCAATACTTTATACCAGTGAATCTCGTACTGTGGTGTACTGGTATGCATAACACTGGTGGCACGTATAAGCCTACACTACATGTTGATAGTACGGTGGATTGATACGATCAATTAGTATAAAATCCTAACCTCACCTAACCGTACTAAATCTGACGAATAAAAAAAACAGACATTTTGTGTGTATGGAAAAAGAAAAAAAAGTAAAAAAGTAAAAATAAGACAAAAAACAATGCAAAAACAATGCGAAAAATAAGATTACCAAACCCGTAGATCTAACTTAAGACATTCTCTACTAAAATACATATAAGTGCCACTGCGCGAACAGGCTTATCGCATTAATTATAATTATTATTATTAAAACCAAAAGCAACCATTTATAAACAAAATTGTTCATCGTAAATCTCAAAATCCCTGTTTGAGGACCTCCTCAATATCTAAATTACCCTTTTTTTTAATAGCCTATCTTTTTCTCAGAGGTCTGATATATCTCTGTACCAAGTGTCATCGCAATCAGTCCAGCTGTGGACATTCATAACGGATAGACAGACAGACAGACCGACAGACAACCATTAAATTATATAGAATATATATTACCTATATAGATTATTGTGTGTATTAAAATTTAATTATAATTATATTTTTAGTCATTAGTGGTGTACGATGGATATAATAATATTATATACTTTTTTGTATTGACGAGTTTAATATAGGCATATTTTATTTTCAATGCTACACACAATATCATAATAATATAATAAATTATGTCGAGCACTTTGTGAGAGGAACGCATAACCGTCAGTAAAATATGACGCCTCTAAAATTTTAGATTACCAGCGTATGATGTAAGTACCTACGAATGGCATTCTACTATATTATTATTATTATGCACGGCTGTACTGAAATGCAATACTTTACCGTTATACAATTATATTTCAGGGAAATTTAATACGTTTGGACAAATAAAGGGAAGAATGATGATGAAGAATATGACAAGCTTTTGAGTTTATAAAATTGTATATTTATACATCACATGCGCATAATGCAAGGCGACTTTACGTTGAAAGGATGTCTTTTTGGCTATAATATCATAATATATTATACAACACTTATACCACATACGGTCACGCACATACAGTATGTCCCAGAAGTCCCGTATCACCCTTAGTATCTCCGAGGAAAATCAATAAATTTAAATTCAGAATTTTTACAGTCATAAGTATGGAAATTCAGATTGAATAGCATAGTATACGATTTTTTTTTTCAAAAATTCAAAAATTATTAAACAATTTTTTTAGGCAAATAAGTTTATTAAATTTCCAAGATAGCCATTTTGTTGATCATATTTTTTAAAACAGTTCAAAAAAAAAAAAAATATTAAAATTTAATGAAAATCGCCCAAGTTGGGGCTAATTATTATTTTTAATTTTAGCCGAAAATCAGCGTGATTGTAATAATTAACATGTGAATCGTATATTTCTAATGCCGTATGCATAGATAACATAACTATTATTCTTAGAAATTCAAAATAATAATTAGCTCTAACTTGAACAATTTTCATTAAATTTTAATTTTTTTTTTTTTAAAACTGTTTTAAAAAATGCGTTTCAACAAAATGGCTATCTTGGAAATTTAAAAAACTTATTTGTCTAAAAAAATTGTTTAATAATTTTTGAATTATTGAAAAAAAAATCGAATACTATGCTATTCAATCTGAATTTCCATACTTATGACTGTAAAGAAAACTGTATTTAAATAATTTATTGATTTTCCGCGGAGATACTATAAGGGTGATACAGGACTTCTGGGACATGCTGTATTATATCCTCCGTTTGGCGTAAATTTCATTTGGATATATTTTTATTTTTATTTTTTCATTTTTATGGAGCTTTGACAATTATTTAGGTTATTATCTTACAAACATATTTAATATTAATTATTATTTAATATGCAATGTATGAATAAATACATTGGTTTCCCTAGATCGAGTTGTACACGTCAATATACTATTTGAGAATATATTATTATATTGTATTTTCTACGCACAATAATTATTACAATGACTATGTGGGAAAATAAAACCCGACGAATTTAGGTTGGCCGTAAAGTCCCGAGCAATATAAATCTTATGCGGGTGAAAAAATGTAGAATAAAATGGCACGCACATTTTCGTCGCCGTTATATTATAAAGTGTTATATCGTGTTTTATCGGACACCGTTTTCAAAAATATAACTCACTTCTCGAAAGCTCTTTTTGAACGCCGCCGTAAGGTGATAAATAAAACAGTTCGTCCGGATGAAACTGACCGTCCGCGCAATAGAATATTTGAATAATGCATATTTTTCTCGAATATATTTTTACTGGAATTCAATATATTATAATATACAAATATAGGCATAGTAAAACCGGCGCCTATATATCATAGTCAAGTTTGCACGAGCCGTTGACATAATATTATCATCGTCTGACGGGGACAAACGTATCGTAAAAATATATTATAATATTCCGTTTGAACGTCACGAAGAAAACGGCTTTATTAAGAATCGCGACGTTCCTTTGCCGGCTCGACGGGTTCGGTCACGACTTTTTTACGATTCCAAATAATATATTATAGCCCCGTCACTGCAGCTGCAGATTTCCAACGTGATTTCCACACGCGTAACAAGAGACGGACGTGATTTGCGTTTGCCAATAACAACAACAACAACAACATCAACCCTCCAGCGGAATGAAGTGCATATTTTTCACTTGCCCTCGCCCCCTCACCCCCTTGCGACTTAAGTCACGGTATAGTTATATTATCATATACTGTACGATACAGGGAATTCGTCGAATTAATACACCGTCGAATAATGGGGCCATACGTCAACAGTTTTCGCAAACAGTCCGGCACGACGATTTCGCCGCCGTCGCACACGTCCGATTTGTCCGCAAAATCTGCATAATCAATAACACTCGGCGCGGTAAGCCCCCGCCGTCCTTGTACCGTGTCGGAACCGTTGGGGAGGCGGTCGAGGGGACCAAAAATAGAAACGATAAACACGTAAACTCTAGAGTATCACTATATAGGTGTATATTATATTATACAGAGTGTTTCTAAAACGAATGTCACCATTCGCATAAGCAATATACTCAGTGAAGTGGCTCAAATTCGTGAACTTTTAGTAACTACCGGATAGTTGAGTGATTATTCGTACGTGCCGATACCTTTTTATATTGGCTGATACCTATTCTTACCTAATAATACTATTCGATATACCTTAATCTACTTGTCAAAAACCTGCAACACTTGCAGGATAGGTTAGGATTTGTCTGTTTATAACGATGAAAGAATAAGTCATGAGTTGTTTTATTTTTCAATTTTGGTACCGAATTCCACCAGTTACCTTGGTGAAAAATAGGATGAAATCCACCGAACAAATCATTTCACTGGTAGATATTGTAGAAAATACGATAGAATATTTATTTTTAAATCCAAGTTGCGTTATATTAAGAATATAACAATATCAAGTTTTTTAGATCGAAAAATAATGTTGAAAACTTTAGTTTTGGCCACTACACACAAAGGATGTATTTATCCTGATGGTACACATTTTTCACAGAAACACACTTTATAACGTCGCACTTTCGACGCTACATCCTTAATTTAAGGTAGACGTTATCACTACGATAGTATAATATTATGTTTGTAAAATATTGTCTTGTCCATTGATATGAGACGATACGCGGTATCGAGACACTGTGCGTGTATATATACAAGGTAAGTTGACATGTAAAGTCCCATTGAAATTTTCAATTTGTTTGAAATGACTTCAAAGTTTTTGCAAACATAGTTTTAAAGATTTACGGACGACGAAAATGATAATAACTATTGTCATCGTAACAATAATTAAAGAACAGGGCGAAGAGTCAGTGGACTATATACTTCAAAGTGCTACTGTAAGAGTGTGTGAGTGTATGTATGTGTGTGTGTGTGTGTGTGTGTGTGTGTGTGTGTGTGTGTGTGTGTGTGTGTGTGTGTGTGTGTGTGTGTGTGGGTGGGTAGGTAGGTGTAGAAGGCATGGTAGAAAAGTGGCAGGTACAGGAAAACTTTTTAAAAGGAAACGTTCAGTAGCCTCGGCTCATTCTCGAGACTCTTATATAAGATAAGTTTGTCGATTTGTTTTCCTTTCTCTTTAATTGAACTTTTTTCAGGATTTGGTTAGGAGGGGGAAATGGGAAGGGGAGCGTAAAATATTAGAAGTCATTAATATACACCACAACCAACACCGTAGTTATGCCGAACACGTCGACTTGTTTGCAGCGAACAAAATATGAGAGGCGGGTTATTTTTTTTTGTATTTCTCCTCTGTACCACTACTCACCGTGCCTCACACGTACCACCGTGGTGGTTTCCTTCCAATAATTACGAAAACGCTCGTAAAATAAATTATATCGATAATGATGTTTCCAGGATATTATTATGACGAGTGGATGACGAGGCGTTATTAAAAACGGCACCGCGACATCCGTTGGCGAATGGAATTCGTGGCACTTTCATATACGTAATATTTATAATATACACGTCATGATGTACTCGTATTATTAAACCGCATATTTTTATCATTCGTTCAAGCACGAACATTTTCACGCGAATATCACTCCCTCCCCCGCCCGGAAAAGCTCGGTTCGGTCAAGTGCAATACGTATACCGGATCCGAGACTCAAGGACAAGGCTCCGTGGGGTATTTGATTAAGCGGGAACCAAAAGACAGGTGAAATATTTCCGCAGAGGGATTCTGATAGCATCTGAAGAATTTCAGGCGTCCGCGATGACGAGGTGACGACCGACTTTAGGGGGAGCTGAGTATTTGGTGGTCCGAATATAATATAAGCGACCCGGATAAAACGCTCGTATATTGTATTACGCCACCGCGGTAATAGGTGCGCCGCGTATACTTTTAGCAGGAGAATTTCCCCCGTTATTATTCAGAGACAACAATGGCGACGACGAAGATCGATTTGGAATTTTTAATCTAATCGTGTGTACACGGGACGAAACGAACAATAAGGAACGAAAAAAATACCAAACTCGGAAAAATCGAATTCAAATAATTCTGGTGTCATTGATAGATAATAAAATTATTTCCAACGTTATCGAACAACGCTGCGGTGGCGTATAATATTATGTGTTTATACTTATATAGGTATACCTGTAGCCTACTTACGATTCAAATACGTCACACGCACAGAGGCTCTCCACATAATATTATCCTGCGCTCCAGTGGAATACGTGTCGATCGATTCTATAACGAAATTTGCACTTCGCCGAGAAGATATGATTATTATATAATACAATCATATCAATGACGATAGTGCTTGCGTATTGTGGTAAGGTCGTGGTGAAACAAGCATTGTTACCAGCACGCCGTATTTTCTCGTCGCTCTTCAAAGTACGTGAAATCGGCATATTCTCGCGTTTGTGATGGATTTTTATTGTTTATGATGGATGATAAATCTAGTAGAATTTAAGTCGATTTCACGATATAAAAAAGAAATTGCATGTAACCGACTTACCTATATAATTGAGATAATATTAAGCAAGTAGATAATTTACACTGCAATTTTTACAAACACCAAGATGATCGGATCGTTAGAATATAAACATATAAAGTCAATATACATTAGTGTAGAAGTACCGCGTGTTTATAATGGACCAATCATGTGAATCGTCGTAAATAATAAATAATTAAATACAAACTTAAAAAACTGAGTGGAATTATAATATAATTTTATATACAAAGAAAATATAAACAAATAATTTATTTAGAACAACATTCAACTGAATTCATCAGCACTTATTCACTGTTTAAATGTTGCGGCAGTTATATACCTACCACCTATTCGTGGAAAATGCATAATTAAATTTCATTACTGTCCTCATTATAGTCTGAAATACAACGTTTTAAGAATTGAATACCTATTCAATATAATTTATTATTATTATTATACATACATTTAGTTTTGCGTTTGCATAAACAACATTATGCCAATATCTGCAACGTTTAAAGTATGTGATCGTTTTATTTAATAATCATCCTGAAATAATTGAGCTACAACGTACGCCCGTACGGTGTAGTTTCGTTAAAATATTAATTTACTATTGTTTGTTCGGAAGCAGTATTATGTATAGTATACCTAGTATAGTTGTCTTACAACTAACTCGACACTAAAACATTAATTTATTCCAGAGAGCTATTTAAGATAATATTTATTATCTTGCCGTAAAATTGGAACTCGTGCTGAGAGAGTATGACTTAATTTATTTCGCTTTCAACCGCGTACTACTACAGTTTGCAAAGATACGCATTATTAGAGTATGCAAATCGATCGTTAACAAGCGCCCACATATTTACGGTAAGTGGTGTGTATTGGATTCTGGTACGTCAAAGAAATTTGATGCCAGCTTTCGCTTGCAATGAATTTCGGTTTTTCTAAATGTAAGTAAGTAGGTAGATAGGTTCGTAGTTGTTGTTAGACGTCTCGTTTTACGTATAATCTAGTGGGTGACCTTACACTGCCTTTGACAAAACAACTTCAAATAACATGTCTGTCAGTGACTGCGGAAATTGCCATGCAGCACAAAGCTGCAAAGTTTAGCATTTTGTCAAGAGCCCGTTTAATCAATGCGCTTCTATGAGTTTAACGACATTTAACGAATTCTGTTACGTCATTAAAATGATTATTAAATTTTAATTTAATTCACTCGTAACTTCTCAAGTATTTTTTATTTTTTATTTCGTGTTAATAATACACAACTTAAATGCTATATTATTAATATTCCAATTAACCGAGATCTGCGTTTTACAAGTATAACATTTTAACGAGCTATAAAAACAAAGAAAGCCTATAAACGAAAATAAAATTAAACATTTTGTATTAGATATTCTCGTTCAATTTTGCCTTTTGTCTTATTTATAGACTTTGGAAACATTTATTTTTGAATGTAAAGCATATACGAATTTTCTATTACCGGCTATTGCAAACAGCATAATGAAAATGGTTGTAAAAAAATATTGCAACAACTAATAAGTATTAATATTAAAATAAAAGTCCCATGTATTGAATAAATAAATTAATGTATTATAATAACATATAATTTTAACATTTAATGATATTATTTTAATTTGCATAACAAAACAATCTGATCCATTGAACATTTGATACAGTAAGTAGTTATTTTTTTTTTTAATGAGCCATAAAAAAATGGAATGACATCTTTAACTTTTAAAAGTATTGCAATATTTGTTACGTCTTGGACATCTTTCGAAAACCTAAAGTAAACAACCACTATTTTAAATAATATACTAATAATTATTCTAGATTCGTAAATAAAACTTGTCTTTTTATTTATAAAGAGTAAAGTTTCTCCCGGTAAAGATAACTAATATCATAATAAGGTTCCCCGACCACTTTACAGTATCTAATTAATATTCGAAATTCCTGCTTTTATTTAATGGTGGAAAATTAATTATTTTTACACAGCAGAGCTCGCAAGTACTTGAATTAAAAATATATTTCATTAAACATAAAAATAATAAAGTACCCATATCTGTTTATAAAACTTTATTCACTAGAAGTAGGTAGTGCATAGGTTTAGTTTTGTTTTACGATTTAAAATATTTTAATTTCTTCAGAATTTAATAAAAATTAATAAAACATCGGGAAATCGAGTTTTCGAAAAATTTTAATTATTAAAATACTTCTACGTAATATTTAAAATCTACGATTATAACATTATACTTTACGAGTAAAGTTAATGCAACATGTTCATAAGCATGCAAACTGAGTAATTGTATACATTTCGTTTTAGTTTGCACTACGATTTATATGAGCTGTAAAATATTATCGGTTCGGATTAACGTTCAAAGTGTGAATACTTAATCTTCCAACAGTGGTAATAAATTATAATATTCTACACACACACACACACACGCCACAACAATATGCTATAATGACGACGATAATAATATATAAACGCCGGAAGTGACTTTGAACCATCGTCGTAATAATCGAGGCACAAACACGGTAGTAGTGGCAGGACTGCCAACACAGGGGCGTGAATTCGCATTGCACAACATGTCGTTTAAAAGTGTATCTTCTATACTCATTACGTGCCACGTACACGTGTTTTTTCAAAAGGGAGAGAGAGAAGATAAGAGAGGGAGAGTATAATTACGACTAGAGGATAGAGTTTTAAAAAAAACTACCAAGTCAGTGTCATCTAACTTTAACCCCACCCGGACGTGGATCGTAAAACACCGACTGCAATCTATAAAATATACACAGCGGAAGAGACCTTGAATCTTTAGATTTATTTTTCTTCTCCTCTTCCGACGTCGCGTGTTTTGAGCGCGTAAGTATAGTGGAACGGGATAGAAAGGAAGTTTTTTACCTACCCGAAAACAAAACACGAAAAAAATGCTCTAAACGAAAATCTCCCCCCCCCCCAACTGACATCAAGGGTGGCTTCAAATGAGTTCGAGGCCCGAGCCGCAATACCATCACGGTACATATAAGCGATACGTGGGCGAGAGGGACGGACATACAACGGCGTCGCGCGCGAGTTCCGCGCAAACCGTTTGACGGCTTTTCACCGTGCCCCACGGGACACATAAAAAATGAAATATCACGAACTCCCGAATAACAAAGCCCTCGCCGAAACGGCGGCAACACACGCGCATGTATAGATATACCCATGCATGAT
The DNA here is from genome assembly GCF_005508785.2 of Acyrthosiphon pisum. NCBI lineage: Eukaryota > Metazoa > Arthropoda > Insecta > Hemiptera > Aphididae > Acyrthosiphon > Acyrthosiphon pisum. The sequence goes on from NC_042495.1 coordinate 95,619,203, forward strand.
ATACGGACTCGCATCACGCACGCGCACGACACGCATAATGCCGCAGTGCATATATTCGCGGACAGTACACACGACCGCGGTAACCCCATCACTCGAATGCCAATACCAACATATCTCGTATATAAATACGTATGAAAGTATGAAACGCGTGTTTGTGTGCGAATGAGTGTGGAGTTGTTCGACAGAGGGGTTCGGGCGTTTTACGTGGCCGATTCGAACGGTGCACGAGGCAAAAACCACCACGCATCGCGGTATTGCCGGTCGAAAAATAAAATATTATATTATTATTTAATGCCAACCGATAACAGTTAGGACAACGACAACCGACCGACAAGCTAGCGCCAATACTGCAGCAATCGTTATGTGCGATCAAGTTTTAGATTTTTTATTACCTCCACACCCCCACCCACACCATCACGCACGCGTCCTTGCCCCTACGAAACAACCCCTCGAAGACAACGGTGGCACTGCCACCGAGTGCAACCGTGAGCTTTTGAGCTTTATTATTATTATTATTGCGATTATACGTAGGCTGCAGGTAGCCAAACGATTATAAGCCACACTGTACTTAAAATTTAAATGTATGTGTATATAAGACAATATTGTAAGACGATTTATTATGGCTACGAGTTTTTCTTTTTTACACTCCTAACAATAATTATCGTTAAATGGCTGGATAAATGTATATAGGTTGGTATTTATCTTCGTAGGTCGTTATTATAAAAGCGCATTCAATATTATAATATTAAAATATCGTCTCCAAATTCCAATCTTATATCGTTGGAAAGAAAATAATAATGTAAATCGTAATAATTTTATGTAATTTTATATAATAATATAATTGATACACGCTGCGCGTACCTTATGCATCTGGCAAATGTCGACTGACATAGGTATCATTAAAAAAAAAAGTGGTGTATTGACAAACGTAGCACGCTACTTGATATTTTTCGTTTCGAAGAAAATGTAAGAATCATAAATATTTATTAATAAATAACCGTTAATTGTATAATATATAAAGCTAGTGGAAATTATGTAATTTTTACATTTTATTCGATTCTATGGTGATATACGAAGCGTTAAATTGGTTAACAAGTAGAGTGCCGTGAATACCCTATCTGGTACTCAAATGGTTTGTAAAAGTAAAAAAAGTAAAAATATCTGTTTCCAGCTCAAAAACCTATTTAAGTTGAAAAAAAGTAGACTGCCTATCATTCATACGGTTTTAACTTACCTAAATAATTGTTATACTATTACTTTCCATTATCTTTATATTAAACTCATATTATTAAATATCGCGATACATCCAATTACTATTAAAAGTAATATTCTATTTAAATGTATTCAATTTTGAGCCTCAGCCCGAACATCAAACAAAATAAAGTAAAAGGTATATTATATTCCACTGGCCATTATAATAATTGCGTTATAGTATCCAACACAAGTCTCACCGAATTAATGTTAACGAATCACTCGCTGTATAGGTAAGCGTAAAAATAGATGAGTTCTGAATATTAGCGACAATATTCAGCCTGACCTTTATTTATCCCATGCTTGGACGTATTCCAAAAAGCTACAGTCGTTAGTTGTACCGTTTAATCTTTTTTCTGCTGAAATCGAAAAAAATTGGATTAAGTCAAGCACACAAACATTAATCCAGTAAATAAATTATTCGACTTAAGCATTTTTTTTTTCCATATTATGTTGTTTATCATTTATAGTAGCAGTATCACACCAGACGTATCGACTAAGTAGTATAGTAGTAGTAGAAGTAGTAAATACTATAATAAAGGCTAAACGATATTACAAGGTCATGATGTTGGTAAACAGAGGCACGGACACGTGTGTCATTCGCATAATTGGTTTACTCGAATGGGGACAGCATAGTAGTCCAATATCGTGAATTAAGTATGAAAACAATGCTGTGAATTGGAAAAATGAAAAAGTAAATCCTATCTTAAACGTTGATAGGTTAAAACAGCGTTTTTAAATTAGTTGCGATACAATTACTGGTATAGTTTATTCTTATGCTCAGAGAAAATAGATTAAAACGCATTTCAAAGTAAATCGAAAAATTACATCTTCAAAGTTCGTATAACTCTATCCGGACTCGATTTCGATTTTACTATACCTACGCTTTTTGAAACTATAACAGTACCTATAACCACCCAACGATTTCACAGAAACAATAATATGTTTAAAAGCAAATCAGTTGTGAAAGCAAATCTGCTCTAATTCAATCAAGAAATCTAAAATAATAGCAATTTTTGTTTTTTAACGGAACGCAAGAAATAAAAAACGTTTAAATCGTGAATATAGTATAACCTCGCACTTGTATAATATCACAGAAGTCATTCAAATACGGGCACGTGGCCAAACATTATGATATAGTAAATTTCATTAGCATATTTAATACAGTTTTATAGTCGTCGGTAGAACATTATTTTATATCAATATATTATTTCACTGGGCTATATTTTATACGACCTTTGCCACAAAGTATTCGACATTATTATGAACTTTGGGGATAGTTATTGTAAATAGCGTTGTATAATATAGGGCGCTTAAAATATATGGTGGGAAAAATGCTCACCAATCGTGTGACACGAAAATTTGAAAACCCCGTAAAATGAAGAGTATAGATATAATATATTATGTTACGTCGAATAGTGTGCACACATATTTTCAGTGTATGGAATTCTGACACGTATACTGCACATATTACAACATACACGTTTAAAACGGCGCACGTGCCACGTTGCGTTGTGGTCAAAACCCACGGTTTATTAAATTATATACAATATTGGTTTCAGCAGTATAATGCAATTTCAGAATCCTATTGAAATTGGTCTT